>NC_067475.1:94008475-94303475 GCF_947179515.1 Apodemus sylvaticus
AAATGCCTTATTCGCTAACAAAATGCCAACGTAAAATACCTTTTGTAAGCTTACAAGTTTGAGGAGACACTCAAAGATCCTACATGCTACTCAACTTGATGTTTCTAAATAATAAATAAGAATAATAATGAAAATACAAATTGATTCTTAGCTCTCCAGACCAGTTTTTTTCTCTTTGGTGAGGCACTGTCAATTTTCAACATTTTTTCTTACAGCCATGACAGCAAACTTTAGCTGGAGAATAACTATATTTAAGTAAAATAAATTGTAAAAAATCCTACATCGAAGTTTCATGTAAAAGAAATTGTAAGGCCTTCCCAGGTAAGAACAATAAAGCTGATGACTCTTTCCAGAAATGCAAGTATGTTCTAAGACATATCTCTGATATGATGCAATTTATGGTTATGTGTGAGATCACAACTTACTTTATTTGAGAAAAGTCATACAATAACTTGTTAGAGGCAGAAAATTTCTTTTACCCTGTTTTATTCCCTAGAAGTAATTGTCATCTTGGAGCCTTACTGCTGAAAAACTAAATTTTCTAGTTCTTTCTGAATTCATGATGTCTGGTTTGACTTAGCTGCTCCGGCTCAAACACATATCCACGTAGACTGATTCCTTCTATCTCTTTTTTGCTTTTGAGTGAAGTGCTGTGTCTGGTCTAATCCTAAGTTGGTAATCTTTTCTACTATTCTAGCTGCTTCTCATTCTCTGGTTCATTCTATCTTCACCTGTATCTAGCTTGCTCTCTCTACATTCTATCTCTATAAAACTGTCCTGGTAAAACTACATCAACTCCATCTTTTACAAAAACTCTCTTTGCTGTTTCTTCTGAGAGTTGGGCATATCCTACCTCTGACTTAATTCTGTAAAATCTTTCTCTGATACATCCCTTTGTTGTTGTTGATGCCAAGATGTGCTTACAGATAGGGGCAGACTCACAGGTATGACTGTCCTCTGAGAGGCTCTGCCAGCACCTAACTGAGACAGATGCAGTTTATTCACAGCCAGCCATTGGACTAAGCCCCAGGACCCCAATGGAAGAGTCAGGGGAAAGACTGAAGGGGATTGCAACCCCTTAGGAAGGACAACAATATCAATTCACAGGACTCCCTCAGAGATCTCATGGACTAAATCACCAACCAAAGAGTATACATGGATGGATCGATGGCTCTAGCTATATATGCAGTAGAAACTGCCTTATCCTGATACCTACCTAGCATCATTGGGAGGAGAGGTGCTTTCTTGGTCCTCTAGAGGCTTGATGCCCAAGAGAAAGGGAATTCTAGAGGAGTAAGGCAGGAGTAGGTGGATAGGTGGGGTGCATCCTCTTAGAGGTAAGGGGAAGGGGGAGGGGAGGAAAGATACATGAAGGGGAAAAGGGAAGAGGAATAGCATTTTAAAAGTAAACAAATAAAATCATTAATAAAAACAGTCACTTTCAAATATGGATGCTTCCTTTACAGACTAACTTTTTGTTTATTCTTTGGGGTTAAAGATGTGTACTAAGGACTTGGCTGTATTCCATCTAGAGAGAGTAATGGTGTGTGGCATGTCTATTTTCCACAGGGATCACACAAGCCTATAAGGTCTTTGGATGTTATCCCTTGCCAAGGCATCAATGTTGCTGGAAGGAAATACCTCTGCATTACCCCAACTAGAATCTCACCAATAATTACCATGGTATGACTGTGCTTCAAGTATTTCAAAAGAAACCTTAAGAGTTAAAATTTCATGAATTTGTTCTCATGAGAGTTTTCTCACAATCTGCTTGCTGTTATTTGTTTACATTTCTTTGGGTGCTTCTAGTTCTTAAAAAATGCTTGATTAAAACAAAAACAAAATGCCATGGAATTTACTGTACAGAGGAGAAATCTCATCTGTAATCCTGCAAGATCATCTCCCTTGTACAGCAGATTAGTAGCTGATATTTAGAAAGCAGTCCTGAAGAACAGGAATATCTTAAGCACCATATCAGAAAGCAAATAACAGTCACTACCATATATATGCCAGCCTAAGTTCTCACGACCAGATTTATTCCATATGTATATAAGATCAACTGGATTTATAACAGTCTGAAAAAGTGTGGACAGATGCTCTTATTTGAATATATATATATATATATATATATATATATATATATATATATATATATATAATAGCTTTTAACAAAGCAGCCTTATGTATGCTAGATGAATGCAAGCATAGACCAAAGACTGATTGATGATTATGTTCATTAGGAACCAGCTCAATTTTGTTCTTTAAATATTTGCTTATCATTTATTATTTCCTAAACATTGACCTAACAATTCTAGAAAAATTAAGTCAAATACTTCAAGTCATTGACTGGAAGGAGCTCATTAGCTCGGCTTAATTTCTCACTGGATCTTATAACTACTTCTCTACTTAAAAATACTAAAACAGCCAATTCAGAATTTTTTAAGTCCATTAATTTTAAAAGCTAAATAAGGTGTGTGCCTGTGCATTGCAAGAACTAAGTAACTTTGTGCAATATAAATAATCTCCTGTAATCTGACACATCAGTAATTTTTCAATAAGGAAATTAGCACACTCAATTATATTTCTATATTATTTTTGTGTTCCATGGCAGATTCCAAGACACTTAGCAGATTCATACATGACACATATTAACAGCAAGAAGCCAAAGATGCTTATCTAGAAGTAGCATTATTAATCTTTTAATAATTTAATTAAAGTTAATAAATATTTTTCTTTTTTATATTGAAAATAGATTTTTCTGTCATACAAAACATACCTACCACAGTTTTCCCTCCCTCTACTTCTCCCAGTTTCTATTTCCCATCTCTTCCAGAGTCCCTCATTCTCCTTTTCCCTTGAGAAAAGAGCAGGCCTTGATACAGTTTTTCACCACTATGATTCTGTACTGACTTCTTCTCCCCCTTTTTATTTTTATTTTATGTGTATGATTATTTTACAGTCATATATATTTGTGCTCTGTGTGAATCTAGAACCCACAAAGGACAGCCAAGGGAATCAAATTCCCCAGAACTAGAGCTACAGATACTTGTGAGCTAGGAATTGACCCCTGGAAGAGCAAAGAGTGTGTTCAAGAGCTGAAACATTTCTCCAGCCTTCTGTATTGCAGTCTTAAAACTCAGGATAGTGTGATTTGTCCTCCATTCATGATGTTCCTATCAAGTGAATATGTCATTTGAATATTTTCAGCGAAATCTCTTTTGATTATATGACACTTATTTGTGAGAAGGTGTTCTGGAGCCTTAGTTTTCATGAAGGAACAGTTATTTAAAGTTATTCAATTGGACAACAATAACTCTGTATAATACTGAGATAGTGATTATTGACTACCTCCCCAAAGAACTACATATTAACTTGTATTAAAATATGACCAATAAACATGGAAAATGATGATCTTCTAGAATTTTATTACTAATCCATTCCAATATGTGATACTCACAATGTGAGATATTTTTAATTTCATTTACTTTTTAATCCAGTATTTATTCTACTAGGCATCCTTGTTCCCTTGAATTCATGAAGATACCCATTCTTAATTGCTATGAATGAATTATTAATTATAGTTATGAATGAAAGTTTTACATTTTCAGAGTCCCAGCTATTACCAGTTGGGATTAAATCAAAACAAATTTTCCCAAGTATATGTTATAATGTGAATTACCTGGAAACAATAAATAGTCTCATATTTCAAGTGAAATTTATTATTTCACATATATACAAATACACCTATACAAAGGGTACTCTGGTCACAGTAGAATTTGAAATGGGAGCCATACCTTTGTAGATGTTTGAGGGTTGGTTACTTGGACAATTGGGTTTAGCTTGCCTTTCTTGAGTCCAATGTGCCATTTTACTCACTGGACATACACTTTTTAGTGCAGATATAGTCTGTTTAGGGAAATAAATTCTGTTCCAATTTGATAGAATCTTTAATATCTCTCAAAGCATTCAATAATAATGGCATATTTTTTGTAAAATGAACTCATGGTATACCCACAACATAGATAAACTACTGTTCAATATTTATTTGAGAGAAAGGAGCTTAGGAGACTGGAATATATTTCAAAGTTTTTGCAGACACATACAAGTTCCTGCAGTCAGTCACATCTCATCTAGCAATATATTTCATAAACGAATGAGTAAAAAACATATGATATGAAGTATATGTCGTTATTATGTTATAATTTTATTTTATGGTCTAAATAATGTACTCAACAGTCATTGCAAATACTAACTTTTAGCCACATTGGGTTTTCAAGCTTTCATGGGGAAAAGTAGACACATTTCTTGGCCTTGTGTTGTTTTCTTCCTAATAAACCGGAAACTGAATTCCTTAATTTTCCAACCAGTTTGACAAATAAATTTCAGGTAAGCTAAATATTAATATAGATATCCAAAATAGAAATTTGAAAGTGTGTTCATTTCTCTATTTGACTTTCACTTGTATCAAAGTTACGTGGAAACAGGGGTCATAAATCTAATGCGAATACATTTTAGGATTTTGATTGTTTTTTATTTGGTCTGTCTTAGGATGAATTTTTTGTGAGGATTTTGAAAGGTTTAGTTATCTTAATTATGTTGCCAAGGTGATAAGAACAATAAAGATAATAATGGAGCAATATATATATATATATCTTTACTTAAAATATAAACATAACATTATATTTAATATATATTTTATAGTGTACTATATGCTATATAAAATATGTATTTTATGTAAAATATATTAGTTCATATTTCATATATAAGTAACTTTTAAAAACCATTCAATAGCCCAAGTTATAAATATTTTACCACTTTTATGCAATAGGAAATAAACTTCCATACCTAGAACAGAGTAAGGCATATCATACATGTATTATTTATCAAGTAAACTATATTAGTAAGGAAATATATAGATATAGACTGAATGATGAAGCCCTAAAAATAAATTTTAGCATTGTAACTTACTTATCTATGTAAATTCATACCCATCTAGTTAGAGCTCATTTGAACTCACAATTCATTATCATCTGGTGTTGTTTATTGACACAATAACAAAAGATCAAGGCCGAGTCACTGGCTACCAAATGGAAAAAATTCTGTGGTGAAATTCTTATAAACAACAGAGGTTAATGTGACAATCAACCAATAATAATCAAGAAATACAATTTTTCCTTAAAGGACACAAGCTAGTTCATGTCCTGAGAATCTAAAAGTTATATTGCACGCCTAAAAATTTGAAGAACTCTTTGTAGTGGCGTTTTGAAGCCAACATACAGAAATAGAATATGACACCACATAGACCAGAAGTGGACCTGTGATTTATAACTGAGCATTCCATGTTGACAGGCAGATTAAATAAACACCATGTCATAGATGGAAGCTGGCCATTGAGTAATGAAATCTGCTAACAGAATTTGAAATTAATGTTGTCATGAGGAGACTTCTGAAATACTTGAAGTTATCCAAATGACAAATGGAGAGGCTCTGCTATTGCAGAAGCAGGAAGCCATACATTAAATCAAGAAGGATGTCTAATAAACAAAAGCAACAAAAGAAAAGTATGAGTCTTTAGTTACACCTATTCTCAACTAGACAGACAGCTTTAAATCACCAGTCACTATCCCAGCATGAAACATTCCTAGTACAGTTATGTGAAAAAGTCACCTGAAGTTTTGTTGAAATCTGTAGCAAATATCATATTACCAAAAATCAAATTAAAGATTTTAGCAATAGATGAAAATAATTCATTGAGAAATCCACTACTGTCGTGGAATATACTTCAAGACTACAAAAAATAATTTGTTATATAAGGTGATTAGCTTTTTCCCCCTCTATCTATATAGCTAATTTATAGTATTAGTTCATGTAATGCATGGCTAAAATTTAAAATAAATGCTGAGTGAAATTGTAGTCCTAACTAAAGAATCATCCATTTTACTTAAGTTTAAATCTTTATTTACCTGGTAAAATGAAATCATTATATAAATCTGTATCTTAAATGATAAATAAATTAACTAAGACACTGGCTTATAGAAATGTTGACAATATACATAGGGAAGTTGTAGTGAAAAACTTTGAAGCAAAGCAGCAATTTTGAAAGGCTCAGAAATGTGTGTCAATTGTCCTCTTCATCATCATCAGTGATAACAATGTAGTACTGCTTGGACTGTTACAGAGTCTTACAATGATGATGTTCTCTAACAACTTTCCCAAAACTGTTATAAAACTCTATATCTCTACTGAAAATTGTAGACAGTAGTTGAGTTTGTAAGAATTCAGAACACAACAACATAAACTATCCAGTACCACCAGAACTCCCAGGGACTAAACCACCAACCAAAGAGTAAACATGGCTCTAACCACATATGTTGCAGAGGATGGCCTTGTCGGACATCATTCAGAGGAGAGGCCCTTGGTCCTGGAAAGGTTCATTGCCCCAGTGTAGGGAAATTCCAGCACAGGGAAGCTGGAGTTGCTGGCTTGGTGAGAAAGGGAAGCAGGGATGGGATAGGGGGTTTTTGGAGGAGAAATGAGGAAAGGGGTAAACATTTGCAAATATCTAATAAAATAAAGAAAAATCAAAAGCATTATTAAAACAAAAAGATACTCTTAATGGCAGTGTAAAATACAGAAACTATGTCAGAACTGTAACTGAGATAGGAACTTCGTTGAAGAATGGTTGTGAACCTATGTGGCTGCTAGATCATCTGAAGGAATGGACATTCTCTTAACACGAAGAAGTCATCTTTCCAGTAATTACATTTTATTTTTGTTTCTCACTTAACTTGGTCCTCAAAAAATATCTAGGCTTGTTGAAGTTAGGTCTTCGTTCTTTCTTTTAGCATGATTCTAGCAATAAGAATTAAACACAAAACATATTTTAAAATACCCTTATATATAGAAAATAAATATATACAAATTTTATGGGTCGATATTATTTGAATAAACAAACTTATTTAATATGTAATTGAGAGCTAAGAAATCAGTAGATAATTTCTTAAGGTCCATGACCCCAGGAGCCATGTGAAACTGTCAAGATTTCCAGTACCAGGCATGAATTCCCACCGGTTAATTGGGCTTTAAATCCAATCAAAGAGCTGTAAGTTGCCTCCACATACTGAGTAACATTTATTGTACCTGTATTCCTATCATGCAATGTTGGTAATTGTTATGGGTCAGACTTGTTTCAGCTGGATAGGGCTGTTTCATTACCTGCCTCCCTTAACAGATTCTTACTATTTTCTGGAATAATAGTAGCTAGAGTGCTGGAAGAGGTTTCAGGTGAGATAAAGTTTGAATCACATGAGTCTTGTGCCCTAGTGTGTTTTCGCCCTTGTATGTGCTGTCTTCAGCAATAGTGCACACTCAATGAAAGAGAGGTAATGAAGTGTTATGTTGATAATTTATATTGCTTTGAGTGTCACTTGGCATCACTCTAACTGACCATTCAAAATGAGGTTTTTTGTTCTAATGTAATACACATAAATATACAAATATTTTATATATATATAAATCTTGATGATTGATGAGATATGCTTATAACTTCACTCTGACTAATAAGTACATCAAGTTAAAGGAGAAATCATGGAATTAAAATGAGATAAAATTTTAAATATTGTTTTATAAATAAAAATCATGTCTGTTTATCCATAGTGCAATCAGTGTTAGTTAATCTATGTTTGTTGATAATTATTTGCATACATTGCATATATAGTCAATATTTTGACATAAAATAAAGGATATTATGAGAGATTTACACTTTTTACATTGTAACACCAGATTATAAGGTGCTAAATGCTACATATAAGTAAATAAAAGAATATAATTTGGAAGGAAATAAATGATTGTAACTAATTTTCAGGGTTAATATTTTTCTTTTATAACTCTATGTCAGGCTTAATGAATATCAGAGTGTTCTTGAGGAGCTGTAAATGATGCATTTAAAAATAATAACCTTTGCCTCAGGACCATTTTGAAATAAAATACAAAAAGAATATGATGATATAATACATGTTTTCAAATATAAATTGAAAATATGCTTCTTTATCTTTACTTGCAAATATTTAAAATATGAATATAATGAGTTGGATAGAAACTTTTAATTTCTACATAAGAAAACTTTTAAATTGCAGGCATTAATAATTAGGCTAAAGATATAGCACAGTCATAGAGCACTTTCTTAGCATTCCAAGGGCCTGGGATTTCATCCTCACAACTATAAAATACACATATACAAACACACCATGTGACAGAGAGAAAAAGAGAGCCAGACAGAGACAGAGAGACAGAGACAAAGAGAGACAGAGACACAGAGAGAAAATCTACTATTTTGAATTCAGTATTAAATAATGCCCTATAGCATCGTCTCAGGAGAGCGAGCCCCACCTATTTACCCCTTGAGGTGTCAGGGATGCAGAGGCGATGCCCCTTCATGCCCCTTGCCACCTATTTTAGTTGGGAGAACTGGCTTGTGGATTTTGAGGGATAAGTGAGTGAGCTAGACCTTCCCCCTCACTAGCTGGAGCATTCAGAGGGAGAATAAACATTTCTTGGCCAATATAGTAGAGCTGGCCCTGAGTATAAAAGCACAAGTAAGCCAGCACCCCTCCACCACCCTCCCCTAAGACTGTGTGATAGCAGGAGAGATGCCACCCCCACCCCAGTTCCCCACAGACTGAAGCACTTGGGAGACTGGGTCACTCTACCTTGACTGGGACCAAGAGCACAGTGGCACTGGCTTTGGAGGCTTGGGTGTAGATGAGCAGACCCAGAGGGCTTGAGAGAAAGAGTGCTGACCGTGCCACCTGCCAGAGATGGTATTAGGTAGCCAAGCCAGAATAGTACTAGAGAACTTGCCCTGAGGGTATCCATATAAGGGAGAGCAGGTGGGCTGGCCTGCTAAGCTACCACCCAAGATCTGACTTGGCCCATTCCAAATCTGTATCATCTGCAAATTATTGAAATGTGTGAAGGGGCCAGTCCTTCTGTTTCAAAGCTGCAGGATATCCATGACTCAGGCCAACTGTGTTTCTGACTCACCACCTCACCACTGGGTATCAGGATGCTGCTTAGAGAAGCAAAACACAGAGTTGCTAGGTTTCATTCCTTTCTTACTGGCACTCGGATGATACCAACTTGCCTCTCCAGGGAGGTATCACAAAGCCTAAGGGCCCCAGCCCATGTTTCTCCAGGTGAGAAGAGACTTGGACTGGGACCAAGACTGTGGTTCTCAAACTTCTGTGCATCCAGAAGCCACTGGGAGGAGTGAAAAATGGGCCATGGGCTGGAGGGGCCTTCTGAAGGAGACTTAGGCACAGTTCCACAGAACTAAGGCTTCCCTCCAAGTCTGGTCCTTGTACAATTCTTGTTTGTCAAAACTATTCATGGTAGAAAAGAATGCATAGAACTTACTCAGAGTGAACAAGAAATTGAATCTTTTGCAGGAAGAGATGCCCAGGAAAAGAAGTTTATTGGCTACACTCTTGAAGTCAATCTAGATATTTCATTAACATGGAGAACTCTGGGTTTCTATGTTAAATCATGACAAACTGTCATGGTCCTCTTAGTGGGGTGTCATGTTCACATGCACCAGGACACGAACCTGGTCAGAAGTAGATTCAAAACCTTCCATTCTCAATTATGAGTATTGCCAGAATTTTTTAATGCTCAGATTTAATGCTTGCCCATTTTTTCTCTCTGATGACATAGTTCCATTAGCCACACAGGCAACAACAGAATAAATGGGACAAGTGCTGATGAGGATTCAATATTGATAGTGTCACAGAAGCCAAAGAACTCAATCCAAACCAGTGATCCATTGCAATAAATCTAGCTGGCACCTACCCATGAATCTCTGAGGGTTAAACCATGATTACTTTCTCAAGCTGAGTTAACTGGAAGTCAGTATTGTGCTCAAGATAATATTCTGTGAAGCAGACTGGCCTGTAAGTAAGGGAGAAAATAATTGAAATGAAGTAAGCATTTCTTCAGACATATTTTATGACAATGTACTTCAAAAGATTTTCCCCAATGCCATATTGGTCTCTTGGGGCTTAATGGGAAAAATACAGAAAAGTAAAACAGTAAAGAAAAAGACTAAGTCAGCTTTATTTAAGTATAAGTTTTCTCTTAACTCAGTGGTTGTGTCTTAGAATATTGTCTTTCTTTACAACTGTCAATAAGAAACTATGGATGTTTAAAACAAAGTAGTCTTCCATGGCAACACATAAAATATTGTCAAACTCGAGAGGTAATTTATGTAAAGTTTTAGCTAAAACTACTATATTTTGCAAAGTTCTAGAAATTAACAAAGAATAAGAAAGTAAGAGCATTATTGTATAATATTTTCATATTTGCCTTTTACTTTCTTCACCCGATATAATATTGGCTTCTTTTGTTCACTGTAAATTAGATATGAAGTTTCTAGAAACAAGAAATATATTTACATTATGTAAAAATGGTTGGCATACACTTAATTATGAGCAGGGAACTAAAATAAAACTGTGCCAACAGTAAAATCCTTGCCATCATGGGGACATTCTGATCCAAATGATCAAATTAGCCTCTTGCCCAGATAATAGCTACTTTTTAGTCATCAAATTGATAAAATTCAGAAATCAAGTCATTAATATCTTGAAAATAAGGTGGCTACAATGTTCTTATATCTATTTACCTACTCGATTTTCTGTAAGCACTCTGAATTTTTCCTTCCTTTTTTAATAATACAAACATCTATAAAACTTACATGAAACAAACTATACATGTTTTTTCTTCCACTTCTGTTATCAGACATTACACTTTTGCTAAGCTTCAAGCTTCAAGTTCGCTTTAATTCAACTCAATTTTACACTCCAGATTTTGTTCCCCTTCTGGTCCACCCTTTGACTTCAATATCCCATACCTCCCCCCCCACCTCCTGTCTTCACAAGGATGTCCCCACCCGATCCCTACCTCCCACCTTTTACCCCACCAGACCTCTAATCTGCCTGGGACCTCCAGTCTCATGAGGGTTACATCATCTCTGACTACATTCTGACCAAGCAGTCCTCTGCTGTATATGTTTTGGGGCATAATATCAGTTGGTGTATGCTGCCTGCCTAGTTGCTGACTGTATCAGAGCAATCTCAGGGTTCCAGATTAGTTGAGCCTGCTTGTCTTCCTATAGAGTCAACCTCTTCCTCAGTTTCTTTCAGCTTTTATCTAATTCAACCACATGGGGCAGGAGCTTCTGGCCATCAGTTGGATGCAAATATCTGCATCTGACTTGTTCAGCTGCTTGTTGGGTCTTCTGGAGCACAGCCATGACAGGTCCCTTTTTGTAAGCTCTCCATAACCTCAGTAATAGTGTCAGACCTTGGGGCCTCTCCTTGAGCTGAATCCCACTTTGGGCCTGTGGCTGGACCTTCTTTTCCTCAGGCTCCTTTCCATTTCCATCCATGAAGTTCTTTCAAACAGAAACAATTATGGGTCAGAGCTTTGACTGTGGGATAGGAAGCCTCTCCCTCACTTGATGCCCTGTCTTTCTGCTGGAGGTGGGCTCAACAAGTTCCCTCTTCCCACTGTAGGATATTTCATCTAAGGTCCCTCCCTTTGAGTCTGGGGTGTCTCTCACCTCCCAGGCTTCTGGTGCATTCTGGAGGGTTCCTTCCACTTATAAGGTCTCAGTGTTGCCTGTTTCTATTCTTTCTGCTGGCCCTCAGAGCTTCAGTCCCTCTTCCATACCCAATAGCAGATCATGTCCCCACCCCAAACCTCCACCATCCCTTTTCCCATCCAGGCCCCTCCCTCCCTCCTTCTCCCCTTGTGATTGCTTTCATCTTCCTCCCAAGTGGGACTGAGGTGTTCTCTCTTGGGACCTTCAGCTTGTTGACCTTTTTGAGTTCTGTGGACTGTATCTTGGGGATTTTGTACTTGTTTTTCTTTGTTTGTTTGTTTTATTTTGGCTAATATCCACTTATTAATGAGTATATACCATGCATGTCTTTTTGGGTCTCAGTTACTGCACTCAGGATGATATCCTCTAGTTCCAACCATTTGCCTGAAAAACCAAGGGTTCCTCTTTTTTAATAATTGAGTAGTAACCCATTGTGTAAATGAACCATATTTTTGTTTCCATTCTTCTATCGTGGAACATGTGGGTCATTTCCAGCTTCTGGCTATCACAAGCAAGGTCACTATGTACATAGGGGAACTTGCTGGGTCTTCAGGTAGATCTCTTTCTAATTTTCTGAAAAATGTTGAATATTTTTTCTTTATTTTTTTATTGAATTTATTCTTCATTTACATTCCAAAGGTTGAACATTTCTTTTTTCCCATTTTTTTATTCGCTATATTCTTTATTTACATTTCAAGTGAGTTTCCCTTTACTGGATTCCCCTTCCCAAAAGTCCTATTCCCTCACCCTATTCCCCAATACACCCTTTCACACTTCCCTGTCCTGGTATTCCCCAACACTGCTGCACTGAGCTTTTCCAGGGCCAGGGGCCACTCCTTCCTTCTTCTTGGGCATCATTTGATATGTGCATTGTGTCTTGGGTATTCCAAGCTTCTAGGCTAATATCCATTTATCAGTGAGTGCATGCCATGAGTGTTCTTTGGAGACTGGGCTACCTCACCAGATGATGTTCTCCAGTTCCATCCATTTGTCTAAGAATTTCATGAATTCATTGTTTCTAATGGCTGAATAGTACTTGATTGTATATATATACCACATTTTCTATATCCATTCCTCCGTTGAGGGACATCTGTGTTCTTTCCAGCTTCTGGCTATTATAAATAGGGCTGCTATGAACATAGTGGAACACGTATCCTTATTACATGCTGGGGAATCCTCTGGGTATATGCCCAAGAGTGGTATAGGGGTCCTCAGGAAGTATAATTCCCTGTTTTCTAAGGAACTGCTAGACTGACTTCCAGAGTGGTAGTACCAGCTTACAACCCCACCAGCAGTGGAGGAGTGTTCCTCTTTCTCCACATCCTCACCAGCACCTGTTTTCTCCTGACTTTTTTATCTTAGCCATTCTGACTGGTGTGAGGTGAAATCTCAGGGTTGTTTTGATTTGCATTTTCCTGATGGCTAAGGATGTTGAACATTTCTTTAGGTGCTTCTCAGCCATTTGATATTCCTCAGGTGAAAATTCTTTGTTTAGCTCTGTAGCCCATTTTTTTAAATTGATATATTTTTATTTACATTTCAAATGATTTCCCCTTTTCTGGCCCCCCACTCCCCAAAAGTCCCATAAGCCCTCTTCCCTCCCCCTGTTCTCCCATCCATACCTTCCCACTTCCCTGTTCTGATTTTGCCCTATACTGCTATACTGAGTTTTTCCAAAACCAGGCCACTCCTCCATTCTTCTTTAAATCATTTGATGTGTGGATTAGTGTGGATTATGTTTTGGGTATTCCAATTTTCTAGCATATACCCAGAGGATTCCCCAGCAGGTAATAATGATACGTGCTCCACTATGTTAATAGCAGCCCTATTTATAATAGCCATAACCTGGAAAGAACCCAGGTATCCCTCAACTGAAGAAAGGATGCAAAAATGTATATATATATATATATATATATATGTCAATGGAGTACTATTTAGCCATTAGAAACAATGAATTCATGAAATTCTTAGACAAATGGATGGAGCTGGAGAACATCATACTAAGTGAGGTAACCCAGTCTCAAAAGATTAATCATGGTATGCACTCACTAATAAGTGGATATTAGTCTGTACCCCATTTTTAAGGGGGATATTTGGCTCTCTGAAGTCTACCTTCTTGAGTTCTTTGTATATGTTGAATATATGCCCTCTGTTGGATATAGTGTTTGTAAAGATCTTTTCCTAGCATGTTGGTTGCCATTTTGTCCTTTTGACAATGTCCTTTGCCTTACAGAAACTTTGTAATTTAATGAGGTCCTATTTGTCAATTATTGATCTTAGAGCATAAGCTATTGGTGTTCTGTTGAGGAAATTTTCCCCTGTGCCCATGTTAAAAGCTGCATGGTATTGGTACAGTGACAGGCAAGTAGATCAATGGAATAGAATTGAAGATCTGGAAATGAACCCACAGAATTATGGTCACTTGATTTTTAATAAAGGAACTGCAACCATCCAGTGAAAAACAGCCTCTTCAACAAATGGTGCTGGTTCAACTGGAGGTCAGCATGCAAAAGAATGCAAATTGATCCATTCTTATCTCCTTGTACTAAGCTCAAGTCCAAGTGGATCAAAAACCTCCATATAAAACCAGACACGCTGAAACTAATAGAAAGGAAACTGGGGAAGACCCTTGAGGTTGAACATTTCTTTAGGTGCTTCTCTGCCATTCAAGATTCTTCTGTTGTGAATTCTCTGTTTATTTTTTTACTCCATTTCTTTTATTGGGTTGTTTTTTTTTTTTTTTTTTTTTGTGGTGCTTAGCTTCTTGAGTTCTTTATATATTTTGGATATTACCCCTTTATTGGATGTGGGGTTAGTGAATATTATTTTCCCAATCTGTAGGTTGCCAGTTTGGCCTATTGACTATGTCCTTTGCCTTATGGAATCTTTATATTTTCATGAGGTCCCATTTATCAATTCTTGATCTTAGTGCATGAGCCATTTGAGTTCTGTTTAGGAAATTTCCCCCTGTTCCAAAGCTATTTACCACTTTAAGTAGATCTATATTGCTACTTAGAGCAGACCAAGGAAAATTTTCAGAATTGTTTGGGATCTGTTGCTCTGAAGACCATGCCAGTCTCCTAAACAAGAACTCAGCTTTCCCTACATTTTTCATTTAGCACTAACGAGTGTGAGGATAAGCTTTAGGCTTCGAAATGATAGTGATCTGCTTGAGCTTATGAATATAACTTGTGGCTTCAGAACTTGTGTCATTGCCTGAGGATGAAGCTCAATGGTAGATGGTTTGCCTAACATGGCTATTGTCTAACATGGCAATAGCTTTAGCCTTGACTTCAGCATAAGCATATTTTGAAAACATCCTATATTTTGATATATGCCTATATTGTAATGTAAGAGAATGGGTTCAGGCTAGAAATACTGTATTACTAAAGCTGAACTAAATATAACATATCTATGAAAACAGATTAAAATCCCTAGTTAAATACTAAAAAAGAACCAAAATATAGATGTCTAAGTGCTTCAAACTTAAAAATATTTTACATGTCAAACTTGAATTTAGAAAAATGACATAAAATTATACAAACAAAAGACTTTTTGAAAAAGATTACCAGGATGATTTCATAAAATCCAGACACTAGAGCATGCATTCTCAAATGGTAGACAGGTAAATTATTTTTATAAGTAGAAGTGCTTGCTCTGAAATTTTAAGGGCTCTCCAATGAGATTCTTGTGAAAATAGGTTAGGAGTGATAGAGAGAAAGATTTTTTTAACAGCCGAGATTTTGTAAGAAACTATTTTAATAGCTTTGATGTGAAGAGGAACAAATAAATTACATAGGATATAGAGAGAAATATGGATGCAAAGATTTTTTTTACTAAATGATGGTACTGTTGAAATTGACATTTTAGTATAGTAAGTGGTAAGAGTGTGTGGTGGTGAGTTACAGGGTATACTTCATGGCTGAGAGGACCAATCAGAGCACAAGAAGACTATCAGGATTGGGTATGTAGGAAAGGCATCTAAAAACAGGAAGCCAAAGAGCTGATTAACAGTGTCAGTTGTATTAACACTACTTAGTGTTAATAATACCAATAATTAAAAAAAATAGAAAAAATTATCCCTAGACTATAATCCCAGACTTCATGTACTAGGAAGCACTTTTCTCAAACCTCAGCTATACTAATACTACTTTGTGAATTTTGATTTTGAAGTAGGATTACACTAGGTTGTGCAGCCTGGCCTGAATTCAGTATTCAGCTCACAATGACTTTCAATGTTGCATTCTTCCTATTTCAGTTCCCGAATAGATAGGATTCAAAGTCTACACCACTAATTTTGCCTATTACTGGTTTTCTTTCCATAATTTATTTTTATTCACTTTACATACCAATCACAGGTCCCCTCCCTCCTCTCCTTGCAGTCTTGTCTTTAAAAATCCCTACCCAACATTTGCCTAAGAATTTCATGAATTCATTATTTCTAATGGCTGAATAGTACTCCATTGTGTAGATATACCACATTTTTTGCATCCACTCTTCTGTTCTTTCCAGCATCTGGCAATTATAAATAGGGCTGCTATGAATATGATGAAGCTAGAGAACATCATACTAAGTGAGGTAACCCTGACTCAAAAGGTGAATCATGGTATGCACTCACTAATAAGTGGATATTAACCTAGAAAACTGGAATACCCAAAACATAATCCACACATCAAATGAGGTACAAGAAGAAAGGAAGAGTGGCCCCTTGTTCTGGAAAGACTCAGTGAAGCAGTATTCGGCAAAACCAGAACAGAGAAGTGGGAAGGGGTGGGTGGGAGGACAGGGGGAGAGAAGGGGGCTTACGGGACTTTCGGGGAGTGGGAGGGGGGCTAGAAAAAGGGAAATCATTTGAAATGTAAATAAAAATATATCGAATAAAAAAAAAATTTAAAAATTAAAAAAAAAATCCCTACCCACATTAAGCCTTCCTTTTCTCCTCAGAATAGTGAAAACCCATCTTGGGTACCCTCCCATTCTAGGATACTGTACAAGAACTAAGTATATCCTCTCTCACTGAAGCCATTCAAGCAGTCCAGATGGGGAAGGGAATCCATTGTCAGGCAATAATGTCTACTCCTACTCAAATTGATAGTGGACCCACATGAACATCAAGCTGCACATCTGCTACAAACATGTATGTTTAGTAGCTGCATGCTCTTTGTTTGGTGGTTCAGTCTGTGAGCCGCTATAGACCGAGGTTAGTTGACTCAGTAGGTCTTTCTGTGGTGTCCTTGACTTGTCTTGGCAGGCATGCTCAGTTCTGTTCCCTACCCTTGCACAAGACTCTTTAGGCTTCATCAGATGTATGGCTGTGTGTTTCTGCAGCTGTATCTATCTGCGGCTAGTTGAAACAACTCAGGAGACAATTATGCTAACTTCCTGTCTACAAGCAGAGCAGAGTATCATTTATAGTGTCATGGATTGGCTCTTTCTCATGGAAGGGATCTCAGGATTGGCCATTCACTCAGTCTCTGTTCTATCTTTATCACTGTGCATCTTCTAGGGTGGACATAATTTTGGGTTGAAGGTTTCTGAATGCATTGATGTCCTTTTCCTTCCACTGGAAGTCCTACCTGGCTACAGGAGGTGGCCACTTCAGTCTCTCTATCTTCCAATGGTAGGAATTTAAGTAAGTGTCACCCCATTTACTCCTGATAGCCTCCTCCAACCCAGATCTCCAGCTTGTTCCACAGATGCCCCCTATCAATTTCCATTCTCACTACCAGTCATCTCTCACCCTTGTCCCTGAAAACTGGTTGAAGCCCCCATACCACTTCTCAACCACTCTTCCACAATTTCCTCTCTCCATCCTCCTCTGATGACTATTTTGTTTCTCCTTGTGAGTGAGAGTCACACATCCTTCTTTGGGCCTTTACTTTTTTCTTCTTCTGGTTTTGTGTTTTCATTGGGGTTTATCATAGGCAGGAGCTGCTAGCATAAGGTATGCACCTTCCACCAAGCAGGTCCTCTCTAATCCTCCTGTACTTTCTGGGACTTTCCCTTTTCTCTGTGCTGCTCTTTGTTCATATTACCAGTTTCTTTGGGTCTGTGGATCGTGGCATGATTGTGCTTGATGGTTAATGTCCACTTCTAAGTGGGTCTATACTATACATCTTTTTTAGTGGTCTGTATTACCTGACTTAGGATGATATTCTTAAGTTCCATCAATTTGTCCACAAAATTAATGTCCCTATTTTTAAGAGCTGAATAGTATTGCATTGTGTAAAATTAACCACATTTTCTCCATCCATTTTTCAGTTGAGGGATATCTGTGTTTGTTTTGTTTTGTTTTTTTTTCAGCTTCTGGCTATTACAAGTAAGGCTGTTATAATTAAACCTGTGTCCTTGTGGTTTGAATGAATTGCTCCTGTCTAAAGGAAATACAGGGACAAAAATGGAGCAGAGACTGAAGGAAAGGACATCCAGTGATTAGACCAACTTGGCATCCATCCCATGGCTATTATTGATGCCATGTTGTGCTTGCAGACAGGAGCCTCAGATGGCTGTCTTCTGAGAAGCTCTACCAGCAGATGACTGAGACAAATGCAGGTACTTACAGCCAACCATTGCACTCACCTCATTGCAGAGAGTCCTGTGGAAGTGATGGAGGAAGGATTGAAGGGGATGAAGGGGATGAAAACCCCATAGGAAGACCAAGAGTATCAACTAACCTGGATGCCCACAGAGTTCTGAAAGACTAAAGAAACAACCAAATTCTGTGGCCTTTCTTCCTAAGAACAGTTTGATGCAGTCATTTTCATCGGTTATCTTTTTACCCAAGAGTTCTAGATTTCTGATAAGATGTTTATAAATTGGATAAAGGAAAGAAAATGTTGAAAAGTCAGAGAAGCCAAGGTTCAGGATGCATCACAGAAGAGGGAGCAGGAAGAATGCTAGCGGATAAGAAAGAGTGCTATGAAATTTTGTCTTCTGCACACATTGTCATTGTACTAAGGACTTACAGCAGCTGCTACCAGCACAAGACCTGTACAATATTGGGCATAATAGCATTTCATCACAAGCAGAAAAGAGACACAAGGTGCCCTCCACTAGCCAAGCAACCATTTGCAGTGATAGTAGAGGACTTGTACTCACTTATCCTGTAGAAACTTGATGCCCCAGGGAATGAGGATGAAGGTAGGGGAGAGGTGTGTGTGTGTGTGTGTGTGTGTGTGTGTGTGTGTGTGTGTGTAGGGGCAAGCACCATAAGAGAAGCAAAGGGGAGGGAGGACATGGTGAAGAACTAAGGGAGGGAGGTTGCAGAAGGCAGAAAACATTTGAAGTGTAAATATATAAAATTATTAAATAAAATAATTGAACTTCATGAACCATTTGATTTGTTATTTTATTGTGTATAACCTGTATGTATGTAAGCAAATCTAGTGTTGAAGTGTGCTTTATTACAAATTTGCTTTGTTTGTTTTGGTTTTCAAGACTGGATTTTCTCTTTATAACTCTGGCTATCCAGGAAAACCCTCAGAAGAACAGACTGGATTGGAATTCAGAAATCTGCATGCCGCTGCATCCAGAGGGCTCATACTAAATGCATTCATCACTACTGCCCAGCATGCAAAATGACTTTTTGTAAGATTTATTTTTATTTTTGAGTGTGTGGCTTTGAGTGTGTATGGGGGGGGAGGGTGTGGGTGTGGGTGTCTGTACATGTGTATAGATGGTCACTTGGACCAGAACAATCACCTAAATACTTGGTAGGACCTCGAATTACAGGTGATTTAAGCTGTCTGACAGGATGCTAAGAATCTCTCTGACAAGTGCAGTGTCTCAATTATGAGCAAAATTTGAGGCAAACAATTAATGAAGAAGAAAATCCTGGTTAGACAAAATTTTGGTAAGTTCTGAAGGCAATGTATCCATATATCCACAGAAACAAAACTTATATATTTCAATACTGTACTTATTTCTAAAATGGCTTCATGTTCATTTAGTCTTTTAAAGCATTTAATAAAAATAAAATTCTCTAAGCTTGTACCATGTAATATCACTTATGACAACAAAAGAGTCTTAATTACATTGTAAAGAAACTCTTAATACAATTTTTCTAGAAGGGAGGAGGTATAACACTGGCATGGCATTGATTGGCTTTACAATGTTTACTTGGTTTCTGTAAAAACATATGCCAAGCTCTGGAACATGCAAAACTGTGCATCAATATTATCTGGTTGCCAATCATTATTTGCCATTACATAGAGACATAGCAAACAGAAATTCAATTTATTCATGTGCTTCCAGACATTTGACCTATGCATATATAACTCCACTTATGAAATAAACATAAGGTAATCCAATTAATAAATCATTGGATTATAATACATATTCTCATGCAATTACTTAAAAAGGGAATTGTAAAAAATATTAACATCAATGTATATGCATGCATAATATACACATACACATGCACATGAACATACACATACACACACACATACATATACATGTATTTACTATTTTTATACCTTGTACAAAAAATGTCTGGGAGTCTTAGTAAAACCATAAATATCTTCCATCTCTAAATGTAGAATCAATTGTTTAATTACAGGCATGTTTATTCTGTATTTATAAACATATTGTTCATAGAGATTTCTTATTGTATGTATTATGAATTTTATCTTAGGATTACTTTACTTTAAAATTCAATAGAAATGTGAATAGAAACTATGAGATCTTTCAGTAAATGTGACTGAGAACCAATTCCTGGTATCCTTAGATGAAGTTTCAGGATTATGAGTATTTAAATCCTCAGATGTTCAGGTCATTGATGTGAAATGTCACAGCATCTTCTTATCATCTATGTACATCTTTCCATTTATTTTTATTCATTTTTGAATAATTTAGTGTCCTATGGGTAATTATGAGGAAAATAATTATATCTTCACTCAGCTATTTTAGTTTTTTTCAAATACACTTTGATCTACCATTGGTGGAATTTATGGATGTTAAATAAATATATATGTAGTGTGTACCATGTTCTGTTCTCTTGATTGACACCCATTCTATAAATGTATTGATTTATTTCATCTGGTATTGCTGCTACAACAAGAATTTTATATAATAATTTATATTACCAAGAGGTATTTAAATACTCATAGAGATCTGAGATGATGATAAGAAACTTTCATATATTGAAAGGAAAATGCTTCTCTCAAAATATCCCATACCAAGTAATTAGTGTAATAGCTTGAGTTTGAGGTTTTAAAAATTAACACACTGGTAAATTTCTAAAAGATTAATGTTTGTAAAACCTATTCAACTACTCCCCTTTGGTTCTTAAATAAACTGAAAATTATTCAAAACAGATTGAGCAAATAATTTAAAACAGGCTGTTAACTATATTTGACTCATTTTTAAATTAATAAAACAATTTACTATGACAAAATGACTGACTGTTTCTGGGTTGATTTTACAACTGCAGTTTTGAAAATACTCCTCCTATTTTTCATTAATAAGAAAATCAAATCAAATATATATTAATTAGCATAATATTAAAGTATTTCAGGACTGTATAAATTAAAACCAATTAGTTAACTGGTACAATCATTTAAGGAATAACAAAATCTCATCATGTTATTGAATGTTATAAAAAAATCTTCATACTGCATAGATGGGAAATTGATCTCGAGTGAAATAAGTATACTTGTGGTAGAAGAGTAATTTTTTACTATTTTAATACATATTAAATCCTGTAATCTGAATAAAATCTGAAAAAATGCTAATCAGAGTTTTCCTATAATGGTAGGAGTTTCTGTTATCATGATCATAAGGATCTTATGTTGTGTAGGCTCTGAATACAAAATCATGCTAAATGGTTGGATATATTGATGACTACAGTAATACAAAAATATCAGTCCAAATGAATATTCAGCTCAATTGTTTTTGGAAGTGTGAGTCTTTTACTCACATTATCCAGAACAGAAGGTATGAGTTTATTGATTGGTTAGTATTATGATACTGTATATCAACAATAATTGACAGGTACAGGAAGGCTGTGTAATGACATGATAAATCAGTTCATTTGGAGCTGGCAAAATACCATCAGAATTACTTTAGCTGAATATTAGAAAAGAGAATTTTTTTGTGAAATTGAATCCATAATAATAACTAACAATTATTGAGTTAATATTGACCTTTATATGTAATGACAAACTGAAAATCAATTAGAACATCATGCAAAATAAATATTTAAAAGTTCACTTTGGTAGACATTTTTCCAATATAATTTAAATTTTAATATATGTATTATATGAATCTGGAGTCTCTTGAGATATGCAATCAATCAGAATATATATATATATGTATATATATATATTCTGATTACACACATAAATACATGTATATATTACAACATGAACACATACACACATGAATACACATACTCATATGTATCATTATATATGAGAATATGTATTCATGTGTGTGTGTGTATATGCACATAGTTATGTATATGCCATATTTCTATAATGAAAACATGAATTAAGTAAATGTGAAAAGTACTCACACATTTGTAAATGATAAGATCATGTTGCAATATGAAAAAGATAACCGGTAGACATTGTCCCAGCAGAAGTAACAGAAAACATTCTATCAGCAATGGCTCTATCCTTTTGCCTGGTCTGACCTTGGTACATAGCACATCTAGGATGTATCTACCCATTTCAGTTACCATTATAAAGAAAACCTCTCACAGGTGTGTTTAGAGTCTTGTTTCATGAGAAATTCTGTACCTTTTGACATTGACTATCTATATTAGCCATCACAAAACATGATTCTACTGATGAAAGTTGTTGACTCCTTGTCAAATCAACATCATTAAAAGCAAGGCTCCAAGACTCATGACACTAAGAAAGATGAACCTTATATTAGCGTCTATGACATTGTTATTTTATATACTACTTTTCTTTAAGACATAGGAACAAATAATTTTAAATTATAAATCACTACTAGATGGTCTATTATAGAAATATGTTCTTCTCTGTGCCAGCCTTTAAATTACTGTTCAAATTATGAGCAACAAAACACTGTCCTGCTGCCAGTGGAGAGGTGAAATGTGTGGCAACATGTCTAAAAATAAGTGAGATGGAATTGCTGGTGAACTTCAAAAAATTCTAGAGCAGTTGGTGTTTCTTTTTTTTTCTGTTTTAATTAACCACTGTTCGAAGCCTTAAAAACTGTTTTCTCAATGAGCCAATACAGAAAGCGGTATCAGGAGTGTAGTACATTTAAGGCACATTGCAAAACCTTTCAATTTATACGCACATCTGTTTAATATGGTTCACATGTGGGTAAAGCAAGTGTACTCTCATTCTATTTTAATTGTTAGAATTTGCCATTTAGAGGAGGAAGTCACTTTTTGATTAAACCAATTTTTCAGAAACTGAACTAGATTACAATGAAGCATACAACCTTTATGAATCTACCTTTTAATTGTCAACATTGCACATTTCAATTCTCTAGAACTTAAACATAATTAAATGTCAGAAAATGTCATGTGAGTTTTTTCTGGTAATGATTTGTTAATTATTTTGCAAAGGCATTTTTAAAACTCTTTAGATATCATATTCTTTGTGTCAGGATCTTCACATTTTCAAACTATAATAATTTAAGCAAGCCTTTGCCCTTTATGTATGTGTTTCATTTTCTGGTCATTTGAACTTAGATGAATAGCTCAAGTACAATTAAACAGTCTCAAGTGCATATGTGTGTTAGCATACCCTGAACTTCATGCATATGACCTGCTGGGCAATACCTGAAAGAGAAAATGAGTTCAGTTATGTGAAATCTACAAGTTTGTTTGATTGATATTGGTTCATGAACTGGCGAACATCTATCTATATTTTAGTTTTCAGTTTTCATAGATATTGTTGAGTAACTCTTAAATCAGCAATAAGTGCTCATAGAATCACTAATCATTTATTTATATTATCTTAATATTTTATAAGAAAATAGTCTTAACATTTACAAATATCTAAGAAAAGGAAATTTTTGAGACAAATCTCACTATGTTGCTGACTTAGAACTCAAAGACATCATCTTGCCTCTATCACAGGGGACTGTGATAGAATTTAAGGTGTATACAACCACATCTAGCCAAAAACACATTTTTTAACTTCCAGCTAATACAATTTTTCTAACATTTATTTGTCCTTAAGTTTTTAAATAATTGTGAAAGGGAGACAAAAAGGACTGAAGACAAAATATTGTCAGGATAAAATAATAGGTTTATTTAGTAGACAAACTCAAATTTTCCATTTCCATCTGCACACTACAAACTAGTAGCTAGATTAGATTAATTTTTCTTGTGTTACCCATATTCATCAGCATTTTCGTCTCCTGGGGTTAGAGGGCTATTATTAGATTTAATGGAACAGTATAGTGGCACAAGATCCTTGGAAAACAGCTATTTCTAAATAATTGTGTTCCAGGCAATATTGAAATTGATTCCATTAACAGATTTCATTCATTGATGATGTTCCTCACTAAAGAAACTTCAGAAGGAAACATCTCAATAAAGCACTGTCTGCCATAAACCTTAGTACATTTTTTAATTCTTAGGTTATATGGATACTTAACTATTTCAAGTTTACAATTATCCAATTTGATCTAAAGCCAACAACTTACAATCAGTCTTAGTCTCATCCATGTGTTTTCTTTTTCTTCTTCTACAGACATCAATTTTCTCCTTGGAGATCTGGTGTAATAGCAAAGCTGTCCCAATAAAATGCATTAAAAGTACCTCCAAGTAGCAACAGCAGAAGAGGCTTCCTCTTACTCCAAAGCACATTCCTACTGAGTTTTCAAACTCAAATTCAAAGAGCATCAGTGAGACTGAGTGACATTTGCTCTCCATCCTTTAGGTCTACCTATATCTGCACATGTCCTAGTGATCTTCTCATTCACAAAAATGAGACTCTTATTAATTGGTCATGATCAGCTTTCAGCATCTGTAAGTTTCTCAGCCACTTGGCAGTTTTTGTGGTATCAAGGGAAGACATTATGTGTTGGCAGGCAAGATTTATCACCACCTGCAAGATGGATTTTTTCTCTCTCTCTACAAAAAAGTACTATCATTCTTGGCCCAAAAGCAAGAGTAAGAGGACAAATAGTGGTAATGTTTTTCAAAAGATGATCTTTCGTTGGGAATTCTTTCATGGGCTCACAGTCACTACATCTTGCATTTGCTATTTTTTACTATATTAGATTTTTTTATTCTTCTATTAGCAACATTAATTAGCTAATATTTCCTTATACTTATTTCATACAAATTATTAATAGGATGGCTGTCCTGACTGGACACTTCTCAGTGTACTCTTCTTGCCCACAGATGTTTCTTCTCCTTTTATATCCAGTTAACAAGATACAATGAATACTTTCTTTGACTTTAAAAAAAACCCTCATACAAGCAGGGGGATAGGGGATGGGATAGGGGATTTCCAGGGGCAGCGGGAAAGAGGAAAACATCTGAACTGTAAATAAAGAAATTATCTCATAAAAATAAATAAAAGAAAAAATTATACTTTTGTGTACTGTCTACAGGAAAACCAAGATGCATATATACCATTGAAATCAGACTCTAGAAGAAGAAAGACATTTTTCTTCAATTCGTTTATATATTTTTGGTTTGCAGAGATTATTAAAAATAGTTGCACACACATTTGTTATCTCCAGAGTTCCTCAACAATATGATCATAGTTTATTCTTGTTCTTCAAACGTTGAATGCAAGGCTTGCAGGCTATTAGACATTTAATAAGCAATACTACAGACAGAACTTTATAAAGAAAATTCACTAAAGTTCAAGGGCTACCATAAATAAGCAATTTAAACTTAAAGAGACATGGAAACTTTTACAAGTTTCTTTTAAAATTAATGTGACATTTTACAATATTTCTCTGCAATTTTATAACATTTGTTGAGTTTCCTGTGTATGTTGTTTATTTAAAGATATATACCAGTTACCTTCTTTGAAAAAGTTCTGTCTTTAAGAAGTTTCTGGGTCTTATTTAAGCAGTCATTTCTAAGGGAGACTTTCACAGAAGAGTTCCTGAAATTTTTCATACCATATTCAGGAATACATATACAGAAAACCTGTAATGTATGTCCAGTCATGCATTTGTGTGTCTGTGTGTGGTGTATGTACTTAACAGAGAAAGAGACTATCCATTTCAAAAGGGAGAAGACATGGCAGGGTTTTTGAATAGAGTAGCTGGGAGAAGGAAAGACAGAGGGAAAATGATTCAATATTCCATTCCAAAATTATGTAAGTATTTCAACTAAAATACTTTTAGAAATGGAAGTTCCTGGGTTAGGGAGGCTGATCATTCACATGACTACAGTGCAAACCAGAGAGTCTACACATGGAACCTGTGCTCAGAACATAGCCACAAACCCAGAGACGTACACCTGTAATCTCAGAACTGGTATGAAAAGACAGGTGGATTTATGAACCCCATTCTAGCCAGATGAACATCAGATTGAATGAGAGACCCAGTGTTAAAACCTATAAGTGGAAAATTACTAAGGGGGAAAAAAATCCCACTAATTTCTGACTGTTGGCCTTCACATTCATGCTCAAACATGTTCAATGTGCATCTCCACAGACACAAGTAAGTACACATCACACACACACACACACACACACACACACACACACCATTTCTATTTATAATATTGTTTTATAAAAATTATTTGTGGAAATTTGTAGAATAACACATTGTAACCACATATTTTAATTTCCTTCAAGATAAAATGCAGCCATTGTAATCAAATAATAATCAGTATTGTATCCTTAGCCCTTAAATACACAAATCTGTTTCTTTATGCATTATGTCCATGTAGCAAATTTAACACAGTTGTTTTTTAATCTTTAGATATTATTTGCTTGCTGCCTATTAATATGTCAAAGTGACCTGGCATAAATAAAATGTATTGAAAGCAAGAAAGCTCCAACTTGATGGCTATATTGTTAGGTTGAAGTTTTATGTGAATGGGAATCAATGGAGACTGAATTGAATCACAATTCCCTCTCTCCATAGCCTCTGTCCCTGTCACCCATGGAAACTTTATATTCTTAATTTTCTCTGAAAGTCTGAAGCAAACTTTAGAGAAAAGAATAATTCCCATCACTGTCTGCTCCATGGCAGTTACTTACTTTCTCTGCTATAAGGAAATAAAATGTATCATAGAAAAAAATGTAATATTTCTCTATGACCCTAATATGAGCCAGGAAGACTTATAACAGTAAACAATATATCCAGTTTCCTAATTATTGGAAGTGATAAACACTGTGAGGAGATGAGAAGCTGATATTAGATGATGTGATAGTGTCACAACAAATTATTTTCCTGATACTTTAAATCTTTAGTAAGTAAAAGATTGATCCTATTATGTAACTCTTCTTAAAACCTGAGGGTACTGACTTCCTTTAACTCAGTAAAGGAACTTATGGAACTGGAAAATCACATACAAGAAAATATCGTCAGTATGTTATCTGCATCTCCCTTGCACAAAAACAAACTCAGCAACATAATTTAATGTATACCTTGTATATAAAATCTGGCTTTTAATCATCAAATGTTCTTTTGGCCTGATCAAACTCTTCTAACATTTTTGATTAGACCTGAAAGCCCTTATAAGAATATATTAATTTATTTATAGAAACTCCAGATTACTATTACACAATACTTAAACCATTAAAACTTGTGTTTAAACTAGAAGATTTGGGGCTTATATAGCTTTATACTTCAGGTCAATTTAAGTCTGTAAAGCCCTAAAATTGTTATTTTTGACTATAATATCATCTTTTGGAGCAAAAGAACCACAACTGTTGGACATTTTATTTGAGAGTATTTCTGAATTAATATAAAAATGTTACATAAAAGTTACTCTTTGGTTGGTGTTTTAGTCCCAGGGAGCTCTGTGGGTACTGGTTGTACATATTATTGTTCCTTCTATTTGGCTTCAAACCTCTTTAGTTCCTTGGATCCTTTCTGTAGCTCCTCAACTGGGGACCATATACTCAGTCCTTTGGTTGTCTGTGAGCCATGGGTATTTTGATTTACATTCTCAGAAGGACCAAAGTATGGACACGTTTGTCTTCCTTCTTCTTGAGCTTTCTGTGGTCTGTGAATTATATCTTGGGTATTCTGAGCTTTTGGGCTAATATCCACTTGGCCAGTACATGCCATATATGTTCTTTTGTGATTGGGTTACCTCACTCAGGATGATATTTTCTAATTCCATCCATTTGCCTAAGAATTTCATATCTGAGTAGTACTTAATTGTGTAAATGCTCCACATTTTCTGTATCCATTCCTCTGTTGAGGGACATAAGGGTTCTTTCCAGCTTCTGACTATTATAAATAAGGCTGCTATGAACAACTAAACCACCAACCAAAGAATACACATGGAGGGACTCATGGTTTCAGCTACATATGTAGCAGAGGATAGTCTTTTCAGAAATCAATGAGAGGAGAGGCCATTGGTCATATAAGGATCAATGCCCCAGTGTAGGGAAATGCCATGTCAGGAAAGTGAGAGGGTAGTGGTTGGTAAGCAGGAGGAGGGGGGAAGGGATAGAGGTTTTTTGGAGCAGTAAGGGGATAACATTTGAAATGTAAATAAAGCAAATATTTAATAACAAAAGAGGGTGGCAGCGGTGGCAGCAGTGCAGCAGTGCAGCAGTGGCTGGTCCAGCCGAAGGGCCATCAGCAGTGGAACCAAGGCGATACAGCTTCCAGATAGGCCCTGTGCCCACGACCACTGACCATCGCTGGCCAGCCGGGCTGCAAGCACCTGCAGATTTATGGTGCCTTTCACCGCACAGAAGCCACATCTGAACTCTGCTTCCCGCCAGTCACGAAAGACTAGCCTCCATCTTGGTTTCGGACTCTTTGGCCAAAGAAGAAATAAAGAAAGAAATCAGAGACTTTTTAGAATTTAATGATAATGAAGGCACAACATACCCAAATCTTTGGGACACAATGAAAGCAGTGCTAAGAGGAAAACTCATAGCCCTGAGTGCCTCCAAAAAGAAAATGGAGAGAGCATATACTACCAGCTTTGTGACACACCTGAAAGCCCTGGAACAAAAAGAAGTTATTTCACCCAGGAGGAGTAGAAGACAGGAAATCATCAAACTCAGGGCTGAAATCAATCAAGTGGAAACAAAGAGAACCATACAAAGAATCAACAAGTCCAGGAGCTGGTTCTTTGAGAAAATCAACAAGATAGATAAACCCTTAGCCAGACTGAACAAAGGGCACAGAGAAAGTATCCAAATCAACAAAATTAGAAATGAAAAGGTAGATATTACAACAGAAACTGAGGAAATCCAAAAAATCATCAGATCCTACTACAAAAGCCTATACTAAACACAACTGGAGAATCTGGAGGAAATGGACAATTTCCTAGATACCAAATATCAAAATTAAATCAGGAGCAAATACATCATCTAAACAGTCCCATAATGCCTAAAGAAATAGAAGGGGTCATAGAAAGTCTTTCAACCAAAAAAAGCACAGGACCAGATGGTTTCAGTGCAGAATTCTATCAGACCTTCAAAGAAGACCTAACACCAATACTCTTCAAACTATTCCACAAAATAGAAACAGAAGGAACCCTACCCAATTCCTTCTACGAAGCCACAATTACGCTGATACCAAAACCACACAAAGATCCTACAAAGAAAGAAAACTTCAGACCAATCTCCCTTATGAACATCGATGCAAAAATACTCAATAAATTTCTTGCCAACCAAATCCAAGAACACATCAAAATGATCATCCACCATGATCAAATAGGCTTTATCCCAGGGATGCAGGGTTGGTTCAATATACGGAAATCCATCAATGCAATCAACTACATAAACAAACTCAAAGAAAAAAACCACATGGTCATTTTATTGGATGCTGAAAAAGCATTTGACAAAATTCAGCATCCTTTCATGCTTAAAGTCTTGGAGAAAACAGGAATTCAAGGCCCATACCTAAGCATCGTTAAAGCAATATACAGCAAACCAGTAACCAGCATCAAACTAAATGGAGTGAAACTTGAAGCAATCCCTCTAAAATCAGGGACTAGACAGGGCTGCCCCCTTTCTCCTTATCTTTTCAATATTGTACTTGAGGTACTAGCTCGGGCAATTCGACAACATAAGGAGGTCAAAGGAATACAAATTGGAAAGGAAGAAGTCAAACTATCATTATTTGCAGACGACATGATAGTCTACCTAAGTGACCCAAAAAACTCCACTAGAGAACCCGTACAGCTGATAAACAACTTCAGCAAAGTGGCAGGTTATAAAATCAACTCAAGCAAATCAGTGGCCTTCCTATACTCAAAGGATAAGCAGGCTGAGAAAGAAATTAGCAAAATGACCTCCTTCACAATAGCCACAAACAGTATAAAGTATCTTGGGGTGACTCTTACCAAACATGTGAAAGATCTGTATGACAAGAACTTTAAGATTCTGAAGAAGGAAATGGAAGAAGACCTCAAAAAATGGGAAAACCTCCCATGCTCATGGATCGCCAGAATCAATATAGTTAAAATGGCCATTTTCCCAAAAGCAATATACAGATTCAATGCAATACTCATCAAAATCCCAACTCTATTCTTCACAGAGTTAGAAAGAGCAATTATCAAATTCATCTGGAACAACAAAAAACCCAGGATAGCTAAAACTATTCTCAGCAACAAAAGAAATTCTGGGGGAATCAGTATCCCTGACCTCAAGCAATACTACAGAGCAATAGTGTTAAAAACTGCATGGTATTGGTACAGTGACAGGCAGGCAGATTAATGCAACAGGATTGAAGATCCAGAAATGAACCCACACACCTATGGCCACTTGATCCTCGACAAAGGGGCTGAAAACATCCAATGGAAAAAAGATAGCCTTTTCAACAAATGGTGCTGGTTCAACTGGAGGTCAGCATGCAGAAGAATGTGAATTGATCCATCCTTGTGTCCTTGTACTAAGCTCAAATCCAAATGGATCAAGGACCTCCACATAAAGCCAGATACTCTGAAGCTAATAGGAAAGAAACTGGGGAAGACCCTTGAGGACATCGGTACAGGGAGAAAGTTTCTGAACAGAACACCAATAGCATATTCTCTAAGATCAAGAATTGACAAATGGGACCCCATAAAATTACAAAGTTTCTGTAAGGCAAAGGACACCATCAAAAGGACAGATTGGCAACCAACAAATTGGGATAAGATCTTCACCAATCCTACATCAGATAGAGGGCTAATATCCAATATATATAAAGAACTCAAGAAGTTAGACTCCAGAAAACCAAACAACCCTATTAAAAATGGGTACAGAGTTAAACAAAGAATTCTCACCTGAAAATTTTTGAATGGTGGAGAAACATCTTAAAAAATGCTCAACTTCATTAGTCATTGGGGAAATGCAAATCAAAACAACCCTGAGATTTCACCTTACACCAGTCAGAATGGCTAAGATTAAAAATTCAGGAGACAGCAGGTGTTGGAGAGGATGTGGAGAAAGAGGAACACTCCTCCACTGCTGGTGGGGTTGCAAATTGGTACAACCACTCTGGAAATTAGTCTGGCGGTTCCTCCGAAAACTGGGCACCTCACTTCCAGAAGATCCTGCTTTACCACTCCTGGGCATATACCCAAAAGATTCCCCAGCATGTAATAAGGATACATGTTCTACTATGTTCATAGCAGCCCTATGTATAATTGCCAGAAGTTGGAAAGAACCCAGGTATCGCTCAACAGAAGTGTGGATGCAAAAAATGTGATATATATACACAATGGAGTACTATTCAGCCATTAGAAGCAATGAATTCATGAAATTCTTAGACAAATGGATGGAGCTGGAGAACATCATACTAAGTGAGGTAACCCAGACTCAAAAGATGAATCATGGTATGCACTCACTAATAAGTGGATATTAACCTAGAAAACTGGAATACCCAAAACATAATCCACACATCAAATGAGGTACAAGAAGAAAGGAGGAGTGGCCCCTTGTTCTGGAAAGACTCAGTGAAGCATTATAGAACAAAATCAGAAAAGGGAAGTGGGAAGGGTTGGGTGCGAAAACAGGGGGAAGGAAGGGTATTGATGGGACTTTCGGGGAGTGGGGGTCCAGAAAAGGGGAAATCATTTGAAATGTAAATAAATGTATCAATAAATTAAAAAAAAATCTTCACTGATCAGAAACAAAAAAAAAAGAAAATGTACTATAAAAAAGTTTCTCCCATGCCTTTGAACTTTATTTTACTCTGTGTTTTTTATTTAGTTAACTGCATACTCAGTAAAATTTGAAATTGACCAATTCTGCATATGTTTGAAAGAGTACGACACATATTTTTATGTAATCACAAATATGTTTTATGTTATTGAAATTTTAAATTAAGCTTAAAACTTTATGTCATTTTCAAATGATTTGAAAGTGTAGAAGAATTATCAGCCTTCAAATTTAAGAAGACAATGGTAATAAAAGATTAAGGGAGAGATACACTAGAAACCAAAGGAGTTGGGATAATAGTGTGCTGGTCAAGATGGCAACATTTCAGGTTTTGAAGACGAGGGATAAAGAACATGGACTAAATAGAGTAAATGACATAAATATACTGAAGAAGACTATAGATCTTTGTTGCATCCTTAAGAAAGGACAAAAACTCCACCAACATATGGGCCCTTCTAGTTTAGACCCATGCTAGAGATGTGAATGGATGCAGAGAATTTAATCACCAAATTTAATTCATTTTAAGCCTTTAGAGTGTGTGTGTTGTTGTTGTTAACTACAGAAAGGACATTTAAGCGATAAAGACAAGAAACTCTAAGTTTAAATTTTAAAACTGTAAGAAGAACAAAATTTCTTCCTACTGTAGAACACTCTCTGAAAATGAAGAGATGTTACCATAAATAAATTCACAAAGTGTTATTGGTGAAATTTAATTTTTTGCCATTGTATTAGAAGTTTTAAGGACTTTGTATCACAAATATGTATAAATATATTATTGTTTAAAATTTCAAAATTATTAAATAATTTTTCAATATTACATATTTTCAAACACAATTTATTTTTCATTGAGAATTAACAAATATCAGACAGAATTTACATATACATTTTTTTACATTTTTTACACTTTAGAATTATTTTAACAGATTTTAAACGATACAACTCTATGCTGTGAATGTATTATTAAACATTGATTTTATGTTTATTTTAATATAAGGAATTTGTATGGTATATGTATGCAGATGCTTTCAGGAAGGACAAGTAGAGGACATTAGATTCCCTTGGACTGTTGGCTGTGAGGGTTGTGGGGTTGGGGACCTAGAATTGTAGTAAGCACGTAATGAGGCAATTCTCCACACTTCAGTAAAATATTCTTGATGTGCAATACCTTTAAGCCTTACATGTTCAGAATGGGCTGAAATGATTCTCTTTCAAATCACTTGTATAAATAGCATTAAAACATTTATATTTGCAAAATATGAATTCTTTTTACTATTAGCTCAAATTCTGATAAGGAATATAGCTACAACATGTAATTTCTTTTAAATCAGCAATATGTATTTTTATTGTCTGTCATATGTGCAATACATGAATAAATCAAGAGATATCACATTTCAAATTTAAATATTTTATTCAAATAAGAATCATAACTAGGCAAAAATAATCAGTTAACCCAAGGGAAATTTTATCATTATTTTTTAACTTAGAGAACAGAATATTGAAGAAATGTTTTATTTTTTTCATCTACTTCTGAGATATTATGATTAGATGATTAGGACAATCCCATGGGCTGTTGGGTCACATTTAATATTATGGAAAAAGAAATGGCATTTTAGAATCCTGCTGTCAGAGTCTGTAGGCTTGATGATATTTACTCATTTACATTTAAGATAATCCAACAGAAATTCCAACTTAATGCACAACCTTTAATATTTTTCCACTGTGACACAGTGGGGGTTATCCTTATTTTTCATATTTGTATTAATCTATGCCCTCATGCCTCTGGATAACCTGCTATCAATGAAACCTGTCTGCTTAAATGAGATAAGGCCCAGAGAATTAATATGCCAGCTTTCATATATACCCTAGAAATGTGGAAAAGCAAACTGTTCAGTGTCTCACCAGTTCGCTAACTACAAGAGATATCAGACTTTTCTGAATCACCATGAAATAGTCTGAGTAGGTTTTCTGATCTATAATACTTGTCTACTAGAAATAAAACACACATTGTATTGTTCAAATACACCTCTTCAAAGGACTTAAATTTCCCACTGAATTAAACTATAAAGGAAGGAAAAAAATCAGGTGCTATGTTCATGATGTTGTATGTGTCTGAGAGCGAGGATTTTAACAGCCCTCTTATCCAAAAGAATTGCCTTGTAGGAGAAAGAAAGAAAATGCAGAGCTTGATAGCAGAACAGTAAGGGGAATCCAATGTGTATTTACGGCTCTCATTTGTACGGTTCACTTGGTTCTCTAATACCATGCTCTTGATCAAGGCATAAATCACACTTTAATTTTAACCTTTGCGGTTCATCAATATCTTCAATATCAAAAGTAATTCAGGAATGACACTACTGGTTTACAGGTATGTTTAACAGGAACAGTGTTACTTCATGATGTATTAGGTGCCTTGTCTTCTCAGGAATAAAGATTCATGACTCTTAACCTATGTTTCCATTACAAATTCAGTGCTATAAATAATACAAGCAGCTAATCAACCAGAGAAAAGATAGATAGCATCAATGAAACCACTTATTTGTACTGTTCAAAATTTTTAATATATTCTACATGGAGTAATACACCGACAACTCATAAGGGATATACTCTTACTCACGAGCCATATTAAGGGCTTATGTTTAAAGTTTTGTAAGTTTTGAGGTAAGACATTGTTAAATAACTAAATCTTCTGGATAGAATGTTTTATCCTAAGTTTTGGTATGAATTCCACACAATTTAAATGTCTTAATGTAATGGTTTACAATATTTTCTTATATGTATTTAAGAATTCAAGCATTATGGAGTTCATTAGAAATGTTATTGCCATAGGCCAAAATACAAACAACAGAGTGATAGGAGTTTGAGAATAGTTTAGAAGCTAATAAGGAAAATTTCGGGAATCAATAAATTAAAAGGAAAGAAAATGAAAATTTTAGCAGTAGATTGAGGAGCTAGAAAAGTATCTCAGAGGTTTAAAGTTCCTGCTGCTCTTTGAGAGGACATGAGTTCAATTCTCAGGCACCAAACTTGGTGGTTCAAAATGACCTCTAACACTACTCCCTAGGGATGTACTCTCCTGGCCTCTGCTGACATCTGCACTCATGTGGCATATTCCAATATTCTAGAACACACACACACACACACACACACACACACAAATAATACTGCTGCTACTGCTGCTGCTTCAGATGATGATGATAGTAATGCATCTCAGAAAAAAGAGATAGATTGAAAATTATGTCTATAGGAGAGATGACTAAACTTCTGCCAGGCGCAAGATTATCTTAAGATATTGAACAGTAAAGACTTGATTTAAACAATAGGAATTTTCTTTCATCCAAACTTTTAGATGCAAGATGTCTAAGTTGAGGCTTGTGCACTTGTAGGTGTTAGAGCTTGTTGCTTTGTTTTGAAGAGAAATTCAGAGGGAAAAGGAGACGAGATGAAGAGATAGGGTGATCATGAGATGGAGAATAAATACATGTGTTTATGTGAATTTTGATGTTTGTGAAGATGTGCATGCAATGGCGAGAAATACACATCAGGTCTTTTCAGTTGCTTTCTCACATTCTTTTTGAGACAGTATGTCTTACTAAACGTTGAGTTTACAGATCCAACTAAAGAGATTTTAATAGCGAGCAAGTCCATGAGATGGCCTGCCATCACCTCTCTAGCATTGGAAATATAAGCATTTGTCTGATTTGTCCATGGGTTTTAATTGAGATCTTCATGCTTATATAGCAAACACTTAAGCTGTTTAGCTATGTTTACACCCCAGTTTGTTTGGTTTTGATAGCTACAAAAGGAGAGTCAGTTCCTTGTCTTTCTCCAAATAAATTTTAGTCTTCAAACATGGAGTTCCATTTAGGATTCCTTGTGTGTATTCTTAATGACTACCTCTGTCTTAAAATTTCTGCTTTTATAAGGATATCAGTCATATTCAACTGCTGTTTAACCTGCTGAAACACACTGGTCTTCATTTCCTCTATAAGGCTCGTAATCTGAAAAAGTAACTCATTTTAAGATAGTGTAGATTAGGGCTCTATCTGGTTGATTTTCTCCTGGTTTTGCTGATTCTTTGTATAGTTCTTTTTGTTTCTACTTGGTTGATTTCAGCCATGAGGTTGATGATTTCCTGCCTTTTACTCCTCTTGGGTGAATTAACTTCTTTTTGTTGCAGGGCTATCAGGTGTGCTGTTAAGCTGCTAGTGTACACTCTCTCCAGCTTCTTTTTGGAGGCACTCAGAGGTATGAGTTTTCTTCTTAGCACTGCTTTCATTGTGTTCCATCAGTTTGGGTGTGTTGTGCCTTCATTTTAATTAAATTCTAAAAAGTCTTAGATTTCTTTATTTATTTCTTCCTTGACCAAGTTATCATTGAGTAGAATGTTGTTCAGCTTCCATGTGTATATTGGCTTTGTGTGGCTATTGAAGACCTGCCTTAATGCCTAGTGATCTGATAGGAGACATGGGATTATTTCAATCTTCTTAAATCTCTTGAGGTCTGTTCTGTGGCCAGTTATGTGGTCAATTTTTGAGAAGCTACCATAAAGTGCTGAGAAGAAGTTATATTCTTTTGATTTAGAATGAAAAGTTATATAGATATCTGTTGAATCCATTTGTTCCATAACTTCTCTTAGTTTCACTGTCTCTGTTATTTTGTGTTTCCCTGATCTGTCCATTGATGAGAGTGGGTGTTGAAGTCTTCTATCTATGACTCTTGATTTCTTTCTGGATTTTCTTTCTTTCTATCTCCAGAGTTGTCTCTCTGTGATTTCTTTATTGTTTCTACTTACATTTATAGATCCTGGATGGATTTGTTCAGTTCCTTCACTTTTTTGTTTGTGTTTTCCTATAATTCTTTAAGGTAATTTTGTGTTTCTTCTTTAAGGGCTTACCTGTTGATCTATGTTCTCCTGTATTTCTTTAAGGGAGTTATGTATGCCCTTCTTAAAGTCTCCTATAAGCTTCATGAGATGCTATTTTAAATCCAACTCTTGCTTTTCTTGTGAGTTGGGTTATCTGGAACTTGCTGTGATAGGAGAACTGGGTTCTGATGCAGCCATGTAGTCTTGGTTTCTGTTCGTAAGGTTCTTGCACTTGCCTTTCACCATCTGGTTATATCTAGTATTAGTTGTTCTTGCTCTCTCTGGATGAAGTTTATCCCTCCTGTGGGCCTGTAAGCCTTTGTCTGTATTCCATGGAGACCAATCTCTTCTGGTAGGGTCTGGGGACAGAAAGCTGTGGAGGTGCATGTTTCCCTGGTGTAATTGACACCTGGAAGGCACCTGTCCCAGCTGTCCACTAATCATTACCCCTGTGTGTTCCTAGTTCGTCCCCTCCAGAAAGAAGGTGGAGATCTTACCTCTGTGCTCAGAAGTGGAGGCACTGCTGAGAGATCACTCTTTCCTGGCAGGCAGTACACAGAAGTCTGCGGAGCTAGCTGTCTGGCTCCCTGGTGCCAATATAAGGCTATTTCAAGAAACTACTTGAATAAGTGGCAAAGAACTGATACTATTTTATATATTTGGAAAATTTCATTAATTCACTTGAGAAAGAGAAAGGCTTCTGAAATAGAAAAAAAAATAACATTAAATGAAAATGTTATATTTATTTTAGACTATAAAATACCAATGCATTTAAGCAGTAAACTCAAAGATTTAAAATCTGAATATTTTCTTCATTGATAGAAATATGCTGCTGATAAAACAAATGGAATAAATCTTCCGTTTCATAAGCAATTGCTTTTTGTTACACATTAAAGTAGTGAAAGAAAAAACTAAGACAAAAGATTTGGATATATATTATAAGGTTGTGGTGATGTTATCTTTAGTAAGTTTCAGAAAGAAACCAAAATAAAAAGAACAAAATGAGAAAAATTGTAGACAGTAATATTTATTTAATATTTAAGCTATGTCTGAAGAGATGAATCAGCAGATACGATTTTACATTATTCTTACAAAGGGACAAGCTTTATTCCCAGTACCTAAGTCAGTTGTTTCACTGCCAACTATAACTCTAGGGAATCTGATATCGTTGGGCTCAATGAAAAACAGCAATAACAATGGCATGCAGACACACACACACACACACACACACACACACACACACACACAGAGAGAGAGAGAGAGAGAGAGAGAGAGAGAGAGAGAGAGAGAGAGAGAAAACATAGACATACAAAATTAAAATAAAACAAACTGTAAAATATAGGTAACAGTAGCAATAGTCAAACTACCTACACAGAATAATATTTGTTATCATGCCTTTGATGGGATTGAACAAGGGAAGATGAGGGCAAAAATATGACTATTACTGCTTCCTAGAGGAGTGAATCTTTATTTCAGCTTCCATAGAAGAGTCATTATTTTCATGGTTCTTCTGAGATCATAAAATAGATATAATGAAAATACTAAATATTTTAAATGTTGAAAGAAAATGCTCTAAAATGCTTGTTTATTCTTTATATCAGAATAGTCTATGCATCATTTGTGGTGCTCTACATAAATTTGATAGTTAATATGATTAGTGATATAGTAATAAGTATTTTAGTAGCTATGCAACATATCTAGAGATTAAGAGAGAGACAGAGAGAGAGAGACAGAGAGAGAGAGAGAGAGAGAGAGAGAGAGAGAGAGAGTGAGAGAGAGGGAGAAGAGAGAGAGTGGTAGGCCAAAAATATTTTAACAAATAATATGAATAGATATGAATGTTTGATAGATATTTATGTCAATGGAGAAATTGATGATGAGCTAAGGATATAAGATATGAGGGTGCAGTAAGCAAGGCTTACATACATGATACTATAAAATACAGCTTCAATAAAAGTTAAAACCAAAACCAAAAGAAATCAACACCATTATGAGTATTTGAGAGGCTGAGGTAAGAGGCCTGTGAGTTTGAGGCTAGCCTAAACTATTTAGAGAGAGGGTGTATCTTGAGCTACCTAGCAAGAATCTTTGTAAAGAAAGAAAAATTACCAAATTTGCCCATGCTACAAAGTTAATATTAATTTAAAGGCGACTACTCAAAAATAGTGATGTATCAGGAGTTTAGATCCCAAAGAAAACTAATATTCCTTCTCTCATAGGTCGTAAACTGTTCATTGTGCATTTCCTAGAAGTAGTTCTCATATATAGATGATTTTGTGGGTACAGCTTCTCTCTCATATTTAAAAGATAACATATCAAAGCAAATATCCTAAGATATTATCTTGGCATTATTTTCTACCCTCTCCTTTAATATCCCCTAAATCTTTCATGTAAGCATTCATTGCCTATGTATGAATGAAGATTGAACAGTCTGTGCTCTGTTCTCTGTATTTTGACTTGCTTTAAGTTTCTGTAATGGTCACCATCTGCTACACAGAGTTCTTATTAAAAGTGAGATATACAATTGTCTGGCTGTAAGAATAAGTACTTAGAATTCAGTTAAGAGTTTTGTTGATTTAAGAACATTGTAGTACTATGGAGTTCAAAAGCTCAGTAGCCATATATAGTTAAGTTTACAATACTAGCCATGAATAAAGTTCCAATGGAAAATCGTTATACCCAAATAGTCAAATGGTAGTTACCTCCCAAAATATGTACATCTTTTATAATTTTGGAAATGTCTTTCTGGGTTGTCACTGTTTTAATTGTTAGAATGTGTGGCTAGGTAGTTTTATTGACTGCTTCCTTTATCCTTGGCAGCTAGAATAATACTTTTAAAATCTATAGTATTTGGGGAGTCTCTCACACTCCAATAACCAGCAACATGAATGGAAGTTCTTCAGATCTAGAACTAGGGATTTTACTAGATAAACTATGTGAGGGGAGCTTGTTCACATCATGAATGTTAACACCATTAATATATGTAAAGTAAATAAACATTCATGTTTCTCTCCATGTCTTTCCAAGCATCTTTTGGTAAATTTATTCTTCTTCCCTACTAATTTCTCTGTTTCAATTTCCCTTTTCTGATACAGTTTTTCATGTTTTGCTCCATTAAAAAGTTAGGTTCTCTTAAACACATTTTGAGTCTCATCTAGGACATACTCTTTGTTCTTCAGAACCACCTGAGAGTGATATTTTATATGACCTAATTACATCTTTATTAATAAAGATGTAGTCTTTTTAATATAGAAGACATGTGGCTTTTAAGGATTTAAAAAATGTAAGAAATCCAAACTATGATTCTATGTCAGGTTTCTGTCAGGCAATATTCTTGTCTGGAAACAATAATATTGAGACAATGATATGAAACATTTTATATGCAGGTGCTTATATTGTGTTGAAATAATTTACATGCAAAATATAAGCATACTGAAAATATATTTTACTTTTATGTTATCACAAGAAAATTTAAACTTACATAAATGACTGACCTTATATTTATTTGATGTCTAACAAAATAGAAGCTAATATGCAAATCAAATTTAGAATATTCATGTAAGTTATTAATGTCAAACTTAATTAATGTAAATACTTTATGTATGAAAATAAAAATACAAAAATACCTAATTTGGTTACCATAATTTTGCTAAAGTATATGATTATTAAAATGAACATAGACTAATAAAGTATGTTAGTGTACAGAACTATAATTGTCACCAAAAGATCTTGCTGCTAAATTCTGGGGCCTATATTCAGTCCTAGGTACATCATTGTAAATAAGAGAATACAGTCCAAAATGGTGACCCCTAATATTGCTACACATGCTCAAACAAACAGAATAAATTAATGATTGTTGTAAAAATAATACAACAGGAGAGCATATACCATGAATGAATAGAAAATAAAGAAAATGTACTATCTAATATTAATAGATTTATAATAAAATTTTGAACCATATTCAAGCAAATATTGGAAATTTAAAATTAAATTAAAACAAGAGACTTTTCACTAACACCCAATCATTTTTGTATCTTATCACATCTGATTTGGTAGCTATTTATGATCTCTTGATATTTAGTTCATAATGTAAATCATCTCTATTCCAAATTATATACACAATGGGGGACTGTATTTCCTAGCCAGTGGGGCATCCCTGAAGTCTACATTCACAGACTTAGAACTAATTTCAAATCAAGAGCTAAAGAAGAAAATAAGACTCCCTATGGTTTTCTTCCCCACCTTCCTTGGCTTCAGCCCCAGAATTCCATTCCTGGGAATGGATCCCAGTGGCTCCAAGGTAAGGACTATCTGTGGGCAACACAATAAATTGAAGCACATTGAATAAAGTCAGCAAGCCATTAGATTGCATATTGCCTGCAGAAATTGCAAGTTTTACTGATTTACATTTTAATTTGGATCCTTTTAGTCCCAAAGCACACACGTAGTTCCTGTTAAGAATTTCAACTTAGCAAAGGGGTATTTCGAAAAGCTTCAGATAACAAGAGACAGGATGTTTAAATATTATAGTTCTGCTGATCACAATTTATGTATTCCTTGAGGGAGGCATGACGGAGCTAATGCAATTCATAAATGAAGGCTTTCATTGTATATTTGTGGAATAGTTTTGAATTTAAAAACTTACGTATAATATTAAACATGATCTCACATTTTAGGACATTCCACTGTGAGTATACTGCAGTCTCTAAAATTAGAAACATTGAGTGATGTTTAAGCCTTCATTATTCTCTATTCACCTCAATCTCAGCACTACACTCAAATTCCATCCATTCAATCACAGTTTTTCTATATTATAAAATGAAGGAATAGAACTTATTGTTTAGAGTCTAGGTACAAATTTGACCACCATACCCTCCAAAAATGTAAAATATCAGTTGTACAGTAAGTTCAAGAACAGTTTGTCCCTGTCTCAAGTGAAGAAGGAATGAAATGAATAAAAAGAGAGGAAAGAGAAAATATGACAAAGAAATCATGAGAGAGAAAAGAAGGAAAAGAAGAAAGATATTTAGAAAATTAAACACTTATTTCTATAGGTTTAAGTTTCTTTTATTCCTTTAACTTAAAGAGATCAGGCTGCCTTTGAGGGCCTTTGTCAGGGGTACTATGTGACATTAAAACTTGGGTGACCGTTTTGTCCTTTTGACAATGTCCTTTGCCTTACAGAAACTTTATAGTTTTATGAGGTCCCATTTGTCAATTCTTGATCTTAGATCATAAGCTTTTGGTGTTCTGTTGAGGAAATTGTTCCCTGTGCCCATGTCCTCACGGGTCAGAGGGCGTATATCCAAGATATACAAAGAATTCAATAAGGTAGACTCCAGAGAGCCAAATATCCCCCTTTAAAATGGGGAACAAAGCTAAACAAAGAATTTTCATGTGAGGAATATCAAATGGCTGAGAAGCACCTAAAGAAATGTTCAACATCCTTAATCATCAGGGAAATGCAAATCAAAACAACTCAGAGATTTCACCTCACCCCAGTCAGAATAGCTCAGATCAAAAAGTCAGGAGAAAACAGGTGCTGACAAGGAGGTAGAAAAAGATGAACTCTCCTCCATTGCTGGTGGGGTTGCAAGCTGGTACTACCATTCTGGAAATCAGTCTGGCAGTTCCTCAGAAAACTGGGAATGATACTTCTGAAGGACCCTGTTATACCACCCCTGGGCATATACCCAGAGAATTCCCCAGCATATAATAAGGATACATGCTCCACTATGTTCATAGAAGCCCTATTTATAATAGCCAGAAATTGGAAAGAACCCAGATGTCCCACAACCTAGGAATGGATACAGAAAATGTGGTATATATACACAATGGAGTATTATTCAGCCATTATAAACAATGAATTCATTAAATTTTTTAGACAAATGGATGGAAATGGAGAACATCATCCTAAGTGTGGTAACCCAGTCTCAAAAGAACATTCATGGTATGCACTCACTAATAAACAGATATTAGCCTAGGAGCTTGGAATATTCAAGACACAATTCACATATCAAATCATGCCCAAGAAGAAGGAGTGGCTCCTGGTCTGGAAAGGCTCAGTGCAGCAGTATAGGGGAATACCAGGACAGGGAAGTGAGAAAGGGTAGACTGGGGAACACGGGGAGGGAAAAGGGCTTATGGGAGTTTCAGGGAGTGGGGATCCAGGAAAGGGAAAATCACTTGAAATGTAAATAAAGAATATATTGAATAAAAAATTAAAATAAATAAAAATAAATAAAAGTTAAAAAAATAACTTGTGTGAAAGAATTTTGTACCGAGAAATAAAAGAACTTTACTCATGCCACAAATATGTGTACATTGTATGTAAGACTTACAAATAATCCCAAATAAATTTCTAAAATATATATTATTTATTTAATGCACTCCTTTTAACTGAATATTATGTTTTATTTTAAATAATTTATTAAATGATCTCTAAAATTTAGCTAAGTATAATTAATTTTCCTTAAAGGGCATTTGGTAAGTTGATACATATGTTACTTTTCAGTTTACAAGTGAAATGAAAAAAATCAAATAACTGGGCTTCAAATGTATTGAAAAATACAAAGCTAATTTCTAATTTTTAGTTATGATTATATTTTTCTTTCATTTTTTCTGTGACAAAACAGCATAACCAATGCACCTTTTAAAAAATTTAATTGGCTTTACAGATACAGAGGGTTAGAGACTGATGACAGAACAAAGGCATAGTAGCAAGAACAGTTGAAGGTTCACATTTTGATTTGAAAGTAAGAGTCAAAGAGAGAACTCTGAGAATGGTGAGTTCTTGAACTCTCAGAGTTAACCCATGTGACATACCTCAGCCAAGGCTAGTCATGTGCATCCTTCTCAAACAGTTCCACCATTTGGGAAAGAAGTATTCAAAACTATGAGCCTTTGTGAGTCATCATTCAAACTGCCACAGATAATATCAGTTAAAAGAGTATATCACTGGTTGAGGGAAGTTTGTCAGGAACTGCTCTCAGTTATCTTAGTACCATTTTAAGTGAACTTCAAGTGTTACTGCAATAGATACACATATTTCTAACATCAATAAAAATACATTACTTATTTTTAAATTAGTTTTTGTAAGTTTTAAGTTATTGCTTGCTATTAGTTTTTTGTTCCAATTCTATGCAGTATGACAAATTGCCCAAAATATTATTCCTCTAAAATGGTGTGAAAATGACTGAAAAATAACAGTTGATGCATATAGAACAATGAGCAAGGAGAATCAAAGTATTTTCTGGCAATTTCTAATATGTTCAGTGCCATTCTTTGTCCTAGCTCTAGTTCAATAATCTTAACACATTTATTCTTCAATGTTTCTGTCAGAAAACATTTATATGTTCACAAGTTCAATTCCTTATCCAAACAGCTAAAACTGTCATGTCTTTGAGTGTTTCCAAAGGAACGTTTTTTCAAAAATAAAATATTTAGTTAATAAAAATATTAAATATTAGATATATTTTCTTCTTTATTCACACACAATAATAACTTTACATAGCATAGCACATCATATTTTCAAAATCAAATTATATTAATCCAAAAATTAATTCTACCCACTAGTACATATATTACAGATTTTTACAAGTGAAATCAGCCAAACATTTAAACAGATTACAGATTAAAGAAATATTTTAAAATACTAGAAAGATCTTAAACAGCATTTTTAGCCTGTTTAAGGCCTAGTTTTCTCAAATATAAACCAGACCCTGTTATTTTGATAGCAACAACTCTAATTTCTTAATTACTTATTCTTCCACAAGGATTCATTAGGCTTCCTAGCCGTATTCATAGTAAACTGAATTACAGAAAAGGAGAAGTAAAGGTTAAGTCCCACCACTCACTAAGTATCTAGTTACAATTAACATCAGTTAGGAAAGGAAATTCAACTATGGCTCATACCCAAGAGTAGTTGGCCAATAGAAAACGGACTCTTTGTTGTTGTTTGTGTTAGTTTATTGTTTCATTTTGTTTACCTTTTGGGTTTTGTTTTGATTTTGATTTTTTTGTTTGTTTGTTTTAGAGAGTGAGAGAGAGAGAGAGAGAGAGAGAGAGAGAGAGAGATCATGTAGGTGCGTAAGAAAGGATATGGGGAGGATCTGGAAGAAGTTGGAAGAGGAAAACATTTTCAAACTAATATACTATATTTAAAAATTAAATAAAAAAGCAACAAAATAAAAATAAATTTTTCCTATCAGTCTTGAGAATAAAGTTCAGAAGTAAGATGACTGCTGTCATTCTTTTTTTTTTTAATTCGATATTTTTTTATTTACATTTCAAATGATTTCCCCTTTTCTAGCCCCCCACTCCCCGAAAGTCCCATAAGCCCCCTTCTCTCCCCCTGTCCTCCCACCCACCCCTTCCCACTTCCCCGTTCTGGTTTTGCCCTATAGTTCTTCACTGAGTCTTTCCAGAATAAGGGGCCACTCCTCCTTTCTTCTTGTACCTCAGTTGATGTATGGATTATGTTTGGGGTATTCCAGTTTTCTAGGTTAATATCCACTTATTAGTGAGTGCATACCATGAGTCACCTTTTGAGTCTGGGTTACCTCACTTAGTATGATGATTTCTAGCTCCATCCATTTGCCTAAGAATTTCATGAATTCATTGTTTCTAATGGCTGAATAGTACTCCATTGTGTAGATATACCACATTTTTTGCATCCACTCTTCTGTTGAGGGATACCTGGGTTCTTGACTGCTGTCATTCTTAAGGTTTGGAACTCCATACTCAGGACTACAAATTAATTTACCTGAAAAATAACATGTATTTTTGAGATTGGTTTCATTTTTGAGATAGCTAACACAGTCAGAAGGCAATAAAATTAGGAAAATTCATTTCTGATACAAAGCAAATTTCAGCATGGACTATTCCCTTCACAATCATGTCAACCTGCTTATTTCACTAGATTGATCAAAATGCAGAATGAAATTATGTATATAAAATATTTAGTTAATGCTTGGTCTATAGACAACTTTTCACTTACAATATCAGTTAAGACTAATTATCTTGCTTACTCTAACCACAGTAAATGTCTACTGAAATATTGCTTGTGACCAAAATAAGTGAATCTCTGTCCTGGGTGGAGAGCTAACATAACAGTTTTGGTAAGCCAGTCATCTGACTAAGGTGGGTTCACCTTAAGCCATGTTACAGAGACAGGCAGAATACAGAGTTAGGCAGAATTAAGTGTTCCGTTACTAACATACATTTACTTTCCAGAATTCCTACTCTATGTCAACATTGTAATCCCTACAAGCCCAGAAGATCTGAGCTTTACCTGCATCTGGACTGAGTTTAGATGCAAAATTCTTTTATTTCTTCTCTTAATTTCAGTTGTTGATTGATCTTATATATGCAAGATTGGCTATTCAAGATTATCTTTTGTTTATCACCTCCCCTAACCAGAAAATATGGCGGGCTACCAGTTGGTAACTAAGAGGCCTGGCTTTCTCTCTGTCTGCATTCTCCTTACCACACTTTTAGAGATATACAGCATGCCTCTGTTCAACTCTTCCTCTTCTCCTTCCTTCTTCCTTTTGGTGTTTTAATAACATTATTATTCCTCTTTCTCTTCCTCATACATTTTAATTCTTATGAAGTTATCCTTGAGCTTCTGTTTTAGTCTAGTCTTAAATCTTTTCACTAATGAAACTAAGAAACCTAGGATTCTACCTGAACTTTCCCTGAGATGTATAACAATCAACAAGGCACTCTGACAAATTCTGGTAACAATGGTATTGCATCAGAGTGAAATGGATTAAATGAGGCACCATTCTTATATTCATAATATAGTCACAAACAAGCATAGCATGATCTATACCAAAAGAATGTGCTTCCAGGACATTATTTTCAAACCAGTATTGATCTTGTTAAATTTTATTGAGTTGAAAACTGGAAAGAATAATCATATTTTATGGTAGGTAACCAACCTATGCTTGGTTGTGTTTTTCAACTCAGACATCTCTTCCCATGTCATGTTTTGGAGTTTATGTCATTTTTCTTTATTACAACAACTTGAATTAAATTAGTCGTGAAATATTTAAATAGGTTTCTAAAGCCCGAGAGTGAGTTAAGTAACTATAATATTCCCTTGATTTTAGTGTCAATAACATTATCTTTATATTAAAAGGCTTCCTATGAAAACTAACAAAGAAATATTCAATCTACCTGAAAAAAACTTAATCTCAAGTCACACCACAGGAACCAGAAATCCCTCACTTCATTAACACAGGAAAGAGAACACACAATCAATTTCTGAGTGAAAAACCTCTAATAATGCTGAATGATTCCCAGGTTCATAATTCAGTAGAAGCACAATGGAACTATAATTTACTTTTTATAATCCCAAATAGCCACCTGTCTGTAAATAAAAGTGTCATATAAACCAGTGTCAGTGTTAATAAACTCTAAACCCAGAGGTCACTTACTGTGTGAGGAGTTAGGCAGCTCAGTTTTTAAGTAATATATTTGAAATTCAATTCTATTGATTTGCTCTTTCTTCAGAAATCTTAAACACATGTTACCAATGAAACTAATTGTCAGAGTCTACATGATAACTTTCACTCATATATTTACTGACAAACAACAAAAAAAGAGAAACAGAAAAATACAAATCATCGAATCCTAACTGAGGATTTTGTTGATCTCTTTAACTTTTTGGGTTTGATTTATGTCTGTGGAGGCAGAATCCTGTATCTGAAAGAGGGGCTGTGATGCCATGGATTTTCCATATTGCTGGAAGAAAAACAGTAGGAGGGAGTACAACTTTCTCTCTTGTTTGAGACAGTTTCCTTTTTCTTTTATTGCATATGATAAGGTATAAATATGCTGTAATTAAGGAGGTGCAAGTTCCTTTGCCCAGTTTTTATCTCAGTATTTTTTTAAGTTCTTGTCCTATGGATCTTTCCCTTGCCTGATTAGAGTCACACCAAGATTTTTTTTTTTTTTTGGATATTTTCTTTCTTCTTTAGTTACATTTCAAATGTTATACTCTTTCCCGTTTACCTCCTCCCAGAAACCCCTTATTCCATCCTCCCTTCCCTGCTTCTATGAGGGTCCTTCTCCACCCACCCCACACCCACCTCACTGGCCTCAATTCCCCTACTCTGGGGTGTCTATTTAGTCTTCATAGGACCAAAGACCTCTCCTCCCATTGATGCCTGACAAGGTAATCCTCTGCTACATATGCAGCTGGAGCCATGTGTACTCCTTGGTTGGTTGTTTAGTCTCTGGGAGCTCTGGGCGTCTGGTTGGTTGATATTGTTGTTCTTCCTATGAGACTGAGAACCCCTTCAGCTCCTTCAGTCATTTCTCTAATTCCTCAATTGGGAACCACGTGCTCAGTCCAATGGTAGGCTACAAGAATCCGCCTCTGTATTTGCGAGGTTCTGGCAGGGTCTCTTAGTAGACAGCCATATCAGGCTTCTCTCACCAAGCATTTCTTGGCATCCACAATAATGCCAGGGTTTGGTGGCTGTATATGGGATTGAGGCTCAAATTCAGGTTTATGTGTGGTAAGGACTTTTCCCCTTCAGCTATCACTGCAGCTCTAAAATTAATTTTTAAGTCAACATATTAATTTCATTATGACCATAAATTTAGTATCAAGTATGTCATTTGTAGAAGATTTGAACAATTAAAAAACAGCAGGGATTAAAATGAAATGAACACATACTGAGCTCCATTATTACATCTGCAACCAAGTCTTTCCCTATCGCTGTGTAACCTCTGAAGTCGTTCAATCTATTGGTGCCTTAGTTCTTCATTCAAAACATAGTTTTAATATGATTTGCTTCACTGGATTGATGTGAAGATAATCCTAGCATCATATAAGATTTATAAACATTTCAAATTAATTTGTAAGTTAATTTGTAACTTGTAAATTTGTAAATAAAGTTTAAAATGTAAAAATCAGCTACATTATTCTCACTGATATATTTAATCTGATTTTTAATGTCTTCTATAACTTCTTTTGGTATTGCAAATAAGAGAATAAAAATACTATCATATAGAGAATTGTCATATTATACATTTATTATAAATTGCACTAATCTTAAGGTTGGACACAGAATAGCACTGAGAACCACATTATTGAATTTTCTATGAATAACACCCTATAATTAAATCAAAATTAATTAGGAGTCATAGTTCCCTTCTGTTTAATAATGCAAAGTGCAAGTTGATTCCTCAGATTCTGAAACCTGTTTCTTTTCTGAGTAGCCTGCAAGTATAGATTTTATTTAAAGACTAAGACTACCAGGTGGATGGAGACGCAATGGCTGAACAATCTGTTTGAGAAATCTGTCTTCTTTGTTTGAAGTTTCTCCTCATTAACTAGAATGTGCACCTAGACTCTGGTTTTAGCAAGCATTACAGGTGCAAAAATTCAAACTGCTTCATTTATGCAACAGTGTGAGATGGTGAACTGAAAAGTGGCATTTACAACAAGTTGAGTGTCATGGCCCATCTTGGAGTAAAATTTATGAGCCTCTGAATGGACATGAGAATGATATTTTACAAGCTGAATAATATATGCCTGGATAAATGTGGTTTTGCCATAAAATGAAGCACAGTGTGAAACAATCTGGTATATCCTAATTTTTATCTAGTTTGCTTGGGTTATCTCAGAGGAAGAGGACATATGCAAAATGGTCAAACAAAGATATACATATTTTAGAAGTAATGTTTTCAAATGTCTTTTCAAGATACTGTCAGTCAAGTGTTTATATTTTCACTAAAAGATGGCAAGGACATTAAAAAGATACATTTCAACAAATACATTGTGTAAAATGTACAGAAATCATCTCATTGTCTTAAAAATGCATATGCACTCACCTCACATGAATAAAATGGTGTTATTCAATGGGTACAATAAGCAGAAGATGAAATTTGGTAAATGTATTAAATGTGAAGATAACTGGTTGGGGAGATGAGTCAACAGGGGAAGAGCATTTAGCAACAAATGATGTTTGGAGACAGGAAGGGCATCTCAACACAGAAACAACAGACTCCAGCCTATTGTTTTGTTACTACTCAGGCAGCTATAAGACACAATGTAAAAGAAAGAGAGAGAAGAGAAAAGGGGAAATGAGAGGGAGTGAGAGAGGGAGACATAAAGACTGAGACAGAGAAGATTCTTTCAAAAAAAATAAGAAAATGCATAAGAACATGTTAAGTTTCTATCTGATGTTAGAAAGAGAATAAAATGTATGGTTCTAGCCATTAAAAAATGTTTGGTATTTTGAAGTAAATTCAAAGCTAATTACATAAATGTGCCTGATATAATATAACATAAGATATTCTTTAGATTATCTAATTAACTTATTAGAATTATTAGAATTATTTATTAGAAAATAAGTTAGTTCTAATTTCTGAAAATGGAATAGATGCAATTTCTATTGCTTCTCTTGCTAAGTACTGAAGAGCACATATATAACACAGGGAGCCAAGCTATAGCCATGACTTTAAGCAATGATTTTGTCAAAGACAGAAGAGAAACTGTGTCAACAATATATTTATTTGATAATACTATTAAAGTCAATGCTAAGGATAAGAAGTCTCCCATACAAACACCCATTCTGAGGCTTATATTCCTTTCAATAAAAAACATATTAGGGAGATGAAAAATTGACTCGGTACTCAATGGATATTAGGCTAGTGATGGGTTCTCTGGCTCCACTGAGCAAAGGACTCTCAGTCAAGCAGGCAATTGGACTAATCTTAACACAGGTTGTGATTGGTTTATGGTAGCTTCATTAAGCTATGGCTGCTTGCTCGACCCCCTTAATAGCTGTCCAACTAGTACTACTTCAGTTTTCCCTAGACTTGGTCAACTAAACATATTTCTGCAATCATTTATACTCAAGTCAGACTAAAGGAAATCCTCAGGTACTACAATACTTGAAATAAAGATACGATATCATTATTGCTGTGAGCACAATCTTTTATATTCTGTAAGGTATGTTGTGATTAGTTCAAACACTCCTTTATTCACTATATAACCTCAGTGATACAGCTGGTATACAATTTCTCGTAGTTCCCTTCTTAATGTTGAAACACCCGTTCCAATGAAAGTGCTGTTCTCTCATTTTCATACCTACTTGTAGTACAGTGTGCTAAGCTGGTAACACAAAGGCAAAATATCATAATGAAGCAGCTACAATGAAAGTGAAGCATTCCACAGAGTAAGTCACAGATGGAGTGAAGTGGCCAGCAACCTGGCAGCTGAAGGACTGGGCAAGCCACATAAAGTAGCTAAACTACTTTGTAAGCAGTAGAGTCATGCCAACAGCTTCTTTATATATATATATTTTTCTATATTATTTGTTTACAATCCAAAAGTTTTCCCCTTTCCCATTTCCCCCCTCCCCATATGTCCCATATGTCTTCTTCTCTCCATCCATTTACCTATCTTTCCCCCTCCCTTTTCTCTGTCCTGGTACTCCCCTACAATGCTGGATCAAGCCTTTCCAGGATTAGGGCCCTCTTCTTCCTTCTTCATGGGAGACATTTGGTATGCTAATTGTATCTTCAGTATTCAGAGTTTCAGGGCTAATTAATATCCACTTATCAATGATTGCATTCCATGTGTATTCTTTTGTGATTGCATTACCTCGCTTAGGATGATATTTTTCAGTTCCAACCATTTGCCTAAAAAATTCATGAATTCATTGTTTTTAATTGCTGAATAGTACTCCATTGTGTATATATACCACATTTTCTGTATCCATTCTTCCATTGTTATTAGGGAAATGCAAATCAAAACAACCCTGAGATTTCACCTCACACCAAACAGAACAGCTAAGGTTAAAAACTCAGGAGACAGCAGGTGTTGGTGAGGATGTGGAGAAAGAGGAACACTTCTTCACTGCTGGTGGGATTGTAAGATGGTACAACCACTATGAAAATCAGTCTGGTGGTTCCTAAGAAAACTGGACATGACACATCCAGAGGACTCTGCTATACCTCTCCTGGGCATATATACCCAGAGAATTCCCCAGCATACAATAAGGACACATGCTCCACTATGTTCATAGCAAACAGTTTCTTAAAGGCTGAGTCTCAAGAGTAACCACAGACCTTAGAGTGGGAGAGGTGGCCTTCCTCAGGCAGCAGAAAGTGGTCACATGACATAGCTGTAGCAGTGATCTGATATCAAATGAGACCATCAGAGGTAGCAGAAATGGCCCTAGGAATATGATTATTAGTTAACGTAGCCTCCCAAGGGCCTCCACTGGGTATAAAACCTGATCAATCCACTTCCTTTTTCCTTACACTAACATCAAAACACCATCTTCTTCTCCATCCCTGAAGCAACCATAATTAATATCCTAGAAGCTCTCCTACCCTTTCTTTTCCTGAGACATTCTGAATCTGCCTGTCTATCCAGTCCCCTTCTTCTAGTATTCATCTTCAAAGACTAACTTTCTTCCTTTCTAGTTTAAATAAAGTAAATTTTATGATGACATTAGATTTGGAACTGCTAGGAAGAAGTTGAATCAAAATTCTGAGTAAGCACTTGTTTCACATATGCCATGGAGGGTCCCTTTCTAACACGCTATTGAGCATGACTGTTGAAATTCATACTGAAATTTTACATTTGCTATTTTTTAATGAAACCAACAGGGAATTGACTAGATGGCACTAAAACAACTTTAAAAATAATTTATTTGTGATGGGTGAATTAAAACATAAATATGAGTGCATTTCAATATATTGTACACATTATTCAATGTTAAATAAGGCCAAATCTGTCTTTTCAGATGTGAACTACTTACTAATGGTAGAAATTTTTACTTTTCACAAAATACTTTAACAAACTTTTAACATTTACTTATGCATGTATTGTGTGGAAATACTTGTGGATGTCAGAAGAAAAATTTGCGCTCTGTGAATTTGCACAATGTGAAAATGTGAGAAGCAAACTTTATTTCTTTGCGACAAAGGTTTTTATCCATTTAACTATATCATTGACTTAAAAAAATATTTTTATACAACATGATTATTTTAATTTTTTCCAAACTCACTAGTTTTTATCTTAATAACAAGAAACTATATTTATAAGTTTTACACAACATTTATAACTTCATTTAATCTATGTACCACACAACTCGATTGATGTGTGTGTGTGTGTATATGTGTGTGTGTGTGTGTGTGTGTGTGTGTGTGGGTACTCCAGCCATGCTAGGTATATAGCAGAAAACAAATATACTAAAATAACAATTCTAGGCATGAGGACATAGTCTGAGGTAATGCTGAAGCATTACAGTTACCATCTTTTTATGAAACCACGACAATGTGGCTTATTTAATTTTACATGCCATTAAATCCATTAGTCTATCCTGAATTCAAAATCTTTCAAATAATGGACAATTTGTGATGTTACTCATCAGATGTAGAAGTACTGTTCACTGAGCTTCGCTAACCTTTCAGATGCCCACCTGTAACATTAATTACCATGTCTTTGCTTACCAAGCTCTGCAGAAATAGCATTGACTCTTATATGTCTAGGAATCAGAAATTGCTAAATTCATGTTTTCCAAATGCTAATTTTCACATATAAACTGCAATTTTCTCAGAGACACCAAGTACTGCCAGTATTTCCTCGATATGTCAGGCTTTGAGAATTGTAATGAGTATGCTTATTGAATATTGAATCCTAAACTACACATTTTATCTGATATTTCCTCTTTTAAGTAATCCTGGTATCTTTTTGGCAAAAAGATGACCAAATATTTCGGGGTTGAGCTCACTTGGACATCTTTTGGTGAAAATAGCAGTCATATGAAAGATACAAAAGAAATAATGATTTTTTTGTAATTTCTATTTAAAATTCTACATGCTTGAAGGTACAGATTCAATACTATCAATTAATGAATTTTCCACTTCAAGTACCTTCTTAAGTGAAATTTGCTTTCTTTATGATTTTTGTGAATGAAAATGAAAAAGGTAATAATTAGTAATAATATTTTCATGCCTGTGCCTTTTTGTACTGAAACAGCAGCATGCTATCATTTACAATGTTTTAAAATATCAGTATATGGAAAAATAAAGATGCTGTCACTAAGCATAATGAAAAGAGCAGATTTTAAGCACTGAAGGATATATCAAAGTAAAACTGAGGGCCCAAGGGTACTTAGAACTGCAGCACAAGCATCACTTTCTGTTCTAAAGGTCACTAACATTTACTGAGAATACTTATTTTACTATATCTATTACTGTTACTTTATTTCCCCCGGAAATGAAATGGCATAATCATCAATAATTGCATTAAGGGATACTCTGATACTTACTCAGTGAAAATATTCAGGCACAGAAAAAAATAAATCTACTACTGTATTTACATACCTAGTACATGGCAAATCATTAGTGTGAAATCACATACTTGGTTTCCTTGTCTAACCACCTAGTACTGTAAATTTCCTCTCAAAATTTGTGTTTGCCAATTTGATAATATTCTTTGGAAATCATGATTATATTTTAATCTATACTTATTCTGGTGGTCTGAATGAACATGTCCCCAAAGGTATAGATATATAAAAATAGATTAGATAGATAGATAGATAGATAGATAGATAGATAGAAGAGATGTAAATATATTTAGATAGATAGATGATAGATAGATGATAGATAGATAGATAGATAGGTAAAGAGAGATGTAGATATATTTAGATAGATAGACGATAGATAGATAGATAGATAGATAGATAGATAGATAGATAGATAGATAGATAGATAGATAGATAGGAGAGATTTAGATATATTTAGATAGATGATAGATGATAGATAGATAAATGATAGATAGATGATAGATAAGAAAGATGTAGATATATTTAGATTAGTTAAATGGATGGTAGATAGATAGATAGATAGATAGATAGATAGATAGATACAGAGATACATAGATACATAGATACATAGATGGATTAGAAAAATGTAGATGTTTAGATTAGATAAATTGTTGATAGATAGATAGATAGATAGATAGATAGATAGATAGATAGATAGATAGACAGACAGACACACACACACACACATATGTCTGGTTGCTGTCATGGACAGTTTAGAAATAATTAGGAGCTTGGCTTTGATGGAGTATGCGCAACAGTCAGTTTTGAAGAAGGTATGTCACTGCTGTTGACTTTGTTTCATCTTACCGATCAGATATAAGCACTCATCTACTGTTCCAGTGCCATGGTTCCCTGCCTGTCATCACACTTTCTGCCATGATGGTTGTGGACTGAAAACTATAAGTAAATCCTCAATTCAATGCTTCCTCTTTTAATTTTCTTTGGTCATTGTGTCTCTTCACAGAAATGAAACAGTTAATTAAGACACTAACCTGGGCAAAGCACAGCAAGAAACCAGCATTTGGTGATTAATTATGTTTGATGAAGAATTAGTAGAAATCAACCTTCATACCATTTCCGTAAGTTTATGTGTATTTGGCAAAATCATATGTACAATAGTGTCCGTTCCTATTAAAGAAAAATGCAAATATAGAACTGTAGACAGGAAATAATTTCTCTATTGGAAGGAATATATTTTTTAAAGTTAAAGTATTGCTTCCATTTTATGTTTTACAGCTACTCTATTAACAAGTATATTATGACACTATTACAATAAAACTTCTTAACACAAACATGTTAATGTACTTGGGATGGGGAGGAGGTGGCTGCTTTCTATAGCCAATAAGTGGTAGATTATTAATATAAACTCATGTACCTCCTAAAACTTCTAAAGTAAATGATATCTTCAAAATGTTATATTGCACAAAATGTATTAAGTGCATTTCTGTAAAACTGGAAGTTCTATTCTATACTATAAGCTCCAATACCTCAACTCTAATGTGAAAAATCCAACATGTACCAAGTAGAAGTCTTATATTTAAATTTAACATAATTCATCCTTCAGACTTTACCTGTAATTTACAATAAAACTTTGCTCCAGTCCAATATCCTCTTATTCACGAGACCAACCACTGTGTTCCTCATGATACAATGAATCAATATTGTATAATTATATGTCCAATTTTATATGTAAGCAGCTCATTTAAGCTATTTACTCACACATATGAGAAAAATCACACTAATGTGGTACAACTAGTAGGCTACATTTTGCTTTACAGAATGTTAAATGATTTCATTGATAACATAATGTAAGATATCTACCCCTACAAGACAGTCGGAGTGCACAAGAGTACTCTGAAATAAACACCATAAAGTGAAAGAAGTGTGAAAGGAAAAACATCATTAGTTCTGAATTTGCACTATTATGTTTGGAAGTATGTAATAACTTTCTTCCAATTTTCTAGCATTTTTTTCCTCAATAACCCTGATATGACTCTAAGGAAATCTGTGTTAACTTCTAAATTATAATAAAAATAAATTGTTATTATTTAAGTTATTAAATGAAGACAGATAGAATGTGATTATTCATCAATGTGTATGTGTAGTTAGTGTCATTAAAACCTATTTTAGTTGTTTTACAATAATTTACTACTCCAAAACATTGTATATGCTATATTAAATTGAGTAGTACTTCTAGGATTTATTCACTATATTTATAAATAAGTAGAGCTATTTCCACCATCATGACATTAATTAATATTAATGTATTTACAAATACTGGAAACAGATCTGTGCCATCACCTAGACAAACATATGGTGCCTATTGAATTACACTGCACATATTTTCTATTGGTGAGTAACAAAATTAAGTCACCAGTTTAAGCATAATACAATTTGATCTTTGTGGACATTCTTGCTTCCCCCACTTAATTTTTATTTGTAGTCAGGCCAATATTAAATATCTCTAGCATAAGATCAGTCATCTCTGATGTGGATAAAATTTGTCATTTAATTTAAAATAAAAAATGTAAGTAATGTTGAAACAAACACATAGTTTAAATACCATGCACATTTATGTAATATAGTGGGGTTTTGTTTTTTTGTTTATTAAAGACAAAGTTGACTCCTGAGAAGCAACTGGATTCAGTTTCCAAATATTTTTCTTTTTTCTTTTTGTTTATCTTTCTATTTTTTTGCTTTGAAATTGCTTTATTCTAGTATGAAAATACAGTTCATCATTACTCTCCTGTATTTTCACATATATATTTTACAGAATGCTGTACAATTTCTTATGGCAGAAAAAATGTTCTTTGACATACACCTTTCACAGAACACAATACAGTGTGCAAGCCTTTGTGTTACTCTCTGTGATAACAGAAGATTGTTTCATTTACTGTTCCCATATATAGTTAGATTTAAATATCTTAGGTAATCTTAGGTGGTAAACATGTTTTTTATTTTAATCTTTTTTACAATCCCATTTTTATTAGATATGTTCTTTATTTACATTTCAAATGTTGTTCTCTTTCCTGGTTTACCATCCTGCCAAAAAAATTCCCATAATCCATCTCCCCTCCCCATGTTCCCCAATCAACCCTCTCCCACTTCCCTCTCCTAGTATTTCTCTACATGGCAGCATCAATCCTTTCCAGTACCAAGGTCCTCTCCTCCTTTTGGTGTCTAACAAAGCAATTCCTTCTTTATCTCCCTTTGGTTATGCCCTCAGACTGTTCTAATTCTTACATTTAGTAGTTTAGTACAATTTGTAACTCCAATTTCATGGTGTACTTCTCCTGTTTACCCAACTTCTGGTATCCTGGGGTATCTGAACACACTTAGTGCACATACATAAGCTCAGGTCCAAATACATGTACATAAAATAATTAATAAACCATGATAGAAATGTCAGAGTAGTAAGGTAAAAGGTCATTTGACTTCAAACATACACAAAGAACCTCAGGCAACTATCAAATACTGAGAGTGGGAGAAATAGTCTTCCACACGAAGAGGATACCAACTGACTATCCAATGTTAAATTGTCAGCCCTGAAAACAAGTAACTTTATATAAACTTTGAAATTTGTATTTATATATATATATATAAATATATACACACACATATATACATATATATATATGTATATATGCATATAGTAATGAAACAACACATAATTAAAATATGAGGCCATGAATTCAAAAGAGAGCAAGAAGAGGTATATGGGACAGTTTGGAGGGAAGAGAGGGTGAGGGGAAACACATATTTATATAATAGTCTTATAAATAAAAAAAGAAAATGAAGTTTGAAAGGTGATATGTGGAACAAAATTTGAAGTTTGAAGTAATCTGTACTGCAAACTCTAGACAAATGAAAATAAAACCTTGGGAAATAAATGGAAGAGAAGTCCTCATTAGAACAGAAAATCCTACCCATGGGCATCTGGAAAAAGGCTGTGAGCAGCATCAGACTGCATTCAGCAGTATGAAAAAAAAGAATTGTGGGAGAGAGATGGAAGCAATATGGAAGAGAATGCATATGGCCAGCCATTGTAAGTCTGCTTTTGTATTCCAAATTAAGACATTTGAAGGTTATTCTTCTCCCTATAAGTGGATGACACAACAGATACTCTATGTGTCCAAATTTGCATATATAATAATTTTGTAACAGTGAAAAAGGCATAACTTGAAATGGAGAAGGTGTATAGAGGGAGGGACTGAGAGAGAATAAGATAAAAAGTGAGATTTGGAGAAGATGATTTAGGGTGTAGGAGAGGGAGAGGAAGATGGATATATTTCTTGAGGGCCTAGGAAGAAAAGGATCAGTGGCATGGAGTAGGAGTAGTAAATCCTACAGAATTACCAGCATAATATAAACAAAACTTTCATAAGGAAGTGATTGAAACATTTAAAGAAATATGCTAAATGATATATCACATAGAGAAGTGAAAAGTGAAAACAAAACCTTTTAAATAAATTATATATTTTAATCTATTGGAATTTTTTTCTTTTCTTTTTTGCTTTTTTCTTTTCTTTTCTTTCTTTAATTTTCTATATTCTTTGTTTACATTCCAAATGATTTCCCCTTTCCCAGTTTCTCCTTCCCCATACGTCCCATAAGCCTTCTTCTCTCCACCCATTCTCCAATCACCTCCCTCCTTTTTCTTTATCCTGGCAATCCCCTACAATGCTAGATCAAGCCTTTCCAGGATCAGGGCCCTCTTCTTGCTTCTTCATGGCAGTCATTTATTATGCTAATTGTGTCTTGGGTATTCAGAGCTTCTGGGCTAATTAATACCCACTTTTCAGTGATTGCATTCCATGTATATTCTTTTGTGATTGTGTTACCTCTCTTAGGATGGTATTTTCCAGTTCCAACTATTTGCCTAAAAATTCATGAATTCATTGTTTTTAATTGCTGAGTAGTATTCCATTGTGTAAATATACCACATTTTCTGTATCCATTACTCCATTGAGGGACATCTGGGTTCTTTCCAGCTTCTGGCTATTATAAATAGGCTGCTATGAACATAGTGGAGCATGTATCCTTATTGCATGCCTGGGAATCCTCTGGGTATATGTCCAGGAGAGGTATAGCAGGGTCCTCTGGAAGTGTTTTGTCCAGTTTTCAAAGAAATCTCCAGACTAATTTCCATAGTGGTTGTACCATCTTGCAATCCCACCAGCAGTGGAGGAGTGTTCCACTTTCTCCACATCCTCGCCAACACCCGCTGTCTCCTGAGTTTTTAACCTTAGCCATTCTAACTGGTGTATGGTGAAATTTCAGAGTTGTTTTGATTTGCATTTCCCTAATGACTAATGATGTTGAGCATATCTTAAGGTGTTTCTCAGCCATCCGGATTTCTTCAGGTGAAAATTCTTTGTTTAGATCTGACCCCCATTTTTTAATAGGGTTATTTGTTTTCCTGGGGTCTAATGAGAAATCCAAACCTAAGGATTATAGACATAGATGAGAATGAAGATTTACAACTTAAATGGCCAGCAAATACCTTCAATAAAATTATGGAAGAAAACTTTCCTAAACTAAAGAGGGAGTTGCCTATGAATATACATGAAGCATACAGAGCTCCAAACAGACTGGACCAGAACAGAAATACCTCCTGTCACATAATAATCAAAACCCCAAATGTACTAAGCAAAGAAAGAATATTAAAGGCAGTAAGAGAAAAAGTCCAAGTAATATATAAAGGAAGACCTCTCAGAACCACATTAGATTTCTCACCAGAGACCATGAAAGCTAGAAGATCCTGGGCAGATCTCATGCAGAATCTAAGAGAACACAAATGCCAGCCAAAACTATTATACCCAGCAAAGCTCTCAATCACTATAGATGGAGAAACCAAGATACTCCATGACTAAACCAAGTTTACCCAATATCTTTCCACAAACCCAGCCCTACAAAGTATAATAGGAGGAAAATGCCAATACAAGAAGGGAAACTTCCCCCTTGAAAAAGCAAGATAGTAACCTTTTTTTCATCAAACCCAAAAGAAGATAACCAATCAAATATAAAAATAACATAAAAAATGACAGGAAGTAATAATCACTATTCCTTAATATCTCTTAACATCAATGGACTCAATTCCCCAATAAAAAGACATACACTAACAGTCTGGATATGTAAACAGGAACCTACATTTTGCTGCATACCGGAAACACACCACAGTGTTTTCTTTTCTCTTATTGGATATTTTCTTTATTTACATTTCAAATGCTATCCCCCTTCTAGGTCTCTACTTTGGAAACCATCCCTTCCTCCCCCTGTCTCTGAAAATGTTTTAAAAGCTATTTAGGGATAAAAATTTAATCACAAAAGAAAAGACAAAATTTTATGACATGAATTTCAATAACTACAAAAATTATTTTAGATAAGAAGAAATCATCAGAAAAATCAAAATTAATTTCATGATATTAGTTGGGGAATGGATTTAACCTTTTATTGGGTGGTAGGGGAAAACTTTCAATTGCCACCTACTTATACTACTATAATTTATAACTGTATTATGTGTATCTAAACACATAATCGTATACCCACAGAGAAAACAGCTTTTACCATTCATCAAAGAAGGAATCTTTCATTGCAGATCATTTATTGTTTTCATCACATAGTTTGTCACTGAGTTCTGTTATTCCTTTACCATAATATTGGATTAAATGCATCAACAGTTTTTCATAATTACTGCTGCTTTCATCACATCTTATTAGTAACTTAAAATTATTTCACACAATGCCATTGAAGTGTATAAAGCAAAAGAGTACGAATTTCAATCTTGAAAATATCTAAGCTCTGTAAATTGCTCTTCTGGGACCACACACATTTGTCCTTTTATTATTTTCAAAATATACTTCAGCCTTTTTTAAGGTTTCACTGTCATCTAGGTTAACTAATTTAATGTTATTGATTTTTCCTGTGTGTACTCTCTTCCAACAGAAAGCTGCATTTTCTCCTTGAAATTTGAGAAACTTTTATTCTGAATCAAATATCTGATTACCTAGTGGTTAATGTACGGATCAGTATGATTGATTGTCAACTATTTTCACATACATCTAGTGTTTCAGGATATTCTTCCTCTCTTTGGCATTGAAAGTGTCATGGTATTTTTTTCACTCAGAAAATTAAAAGACAGTGTACACAATGTCCAGTAAGAAGGCAAGATGGTTGAGCAAAGGACTTGCCTATTCCCTGGGTCCTCCTTCAGTGACAAACTGGTACGAGATTGTTTAGGTTGAAATGCTTCAAACAGTCTGTGTCTATGAGTAAAGTTAAAATTAAACAGGAAAAAAATGATGAAAAAAGTGGCAGTATGCAAAAGATTCTTTTCTTCCTCACAGGATTATTTAACTTAGAAATGGAAGCAAAACAACAAAAGAAAATTAAACACATCCTCTCTACACAGTGTTCATTATTACCGTCCAAAAACTCAGTAGAAGGATGCAAGTTCTAAAAGAGTAAATTTTTTATCCACATTAATGCAGTTTTGTAGAAATAATGGGTATCATAAGCCAAAATAGAAAAGGAAGTTAATAAAAACCGTTAATGTACTTTAAACATGTCCTTGACTTGGACGAATATTGGTTCAGATATGCCTTTAATATGGTAAGATATGCTTTAATAAATACTGTTTAAAATATTGTTTTATGTATTATATGAAATGAATGATTTCACTTCTAGTTATTCTTGAAACTAGCCAAGTAACTTTTCATTAAAGATAATATCTTCTACATTAAGAATGGGATGCATTTTTATCTATAGAATAAGGGTACTATCAGATATATTAACATATCAAGACTCATACATGAGGGAATATTATCATTTTTCCATCACAAATGTCAAATTTGTTTGAAACTATTGTCCTCATTAATTGGAATTCATATCTATATCTGTATGTAATTGCTAAGATCATCTAATTGATTCAACCCTCAATTTATTTTCCTTTTATTAAGATTTATTTTAAGTATGTATTATCGAAATGGTATGTGGGTGTGTGTAAGGATGCCCAAAGTATCCAAAACAAGAGTAAAATATGCTGGAACCGGATTGTAAACCAACTGACATGGTTAATGCGAGGTGAACATGATCTTAAGCACAAAGCTGTCTGTCTAGCCTCTCCTTTCATTTTTTTCTTAATATTTATATTTTCTATATTCTTTGTTTACATTCCAAATGATTTCCCCTTTCATGGATCCCCCCTCCCCATATGTCCCATAAATGTTCTTCTCTCCATCCATTCTCCAATCACTTCCCTCCTTTTTTCTCTGTCCTCATATTTCCCTCCAATGCTAAATCAATCCTTTACAGGATCAGGTCATTTCCCTAATGACTAATGAAGTTGAGCATTTTTAAGGTGTTTCTCTGCCCTGAAGCCATCTGGTCCCGTGCTTTTTTTGGTTGGGAGACTTTCTATGACCCTTTTTATTTCTTCAGGTGTTATGGGACTGTTTAGTTGATCTATTTGATCCTGATTTAGTTTTGGTGTTGGATATCTGTCTAGGAAACTGTCCATTTCATCCAGATTCTCCAGTTGTGTTGAGTATAGGCTTTTGTAGTAGGATCTAATGATTTTTTGAATTTCCTCAGTTTCTGTTGTTATATTTCTTTTCATTTCTAAGTTTGTTAATCTGGATACTGTGTCTGTGCCTTTTTGTTAGTCTGGCTAATGGTTTATCTATCTTGTTGATTTTCTCAAAGAACCAGCTCCTGGTTTTGTTGATTTTTTGTATGGTTCTCTTTGTTTCTACTTGATTGATTTCGGCCCTGAGTTTGATGATTTCCTGCCTTCTACTCCTCCTGGGTGAAATAGCTTCTTTTTGTTCCAAGGGCTTTCAGGTGTGTCATTAAGCTATTAGTGTATGCTCTCTCCATTTTCTTTTTGGAGGTACTCAGGGCTATGAGATTTCCTCTTAGCACTGCTTTCATTGTGTCCCATAAATTTGGGTATGTTGTGTCTTCATTTTCATTAAGTTCTAAAAAGTCTTTAATTTCTTTCTTTATTTCTTCCTTGACCAAAGTATCATTGAGTAGAATATAATTCAGTTTCCAAGTGTATGTGGATTTTCTGTTGTTTTGTTGCTATTGAAGACCGCTCTTACTCCATAGTGATCTGATAGGAGGCATGGGATTAGTTCGATCTTCTTATATTTGTTGAGGTCTGTCTTGTGACCAATTATATGGTCGATTTTGGAGAAGGTACCATGAGGTGCTGAGAAAAAGGTATATTCTTTTACTTCAGGATAAAATGTTATATATATCTGTTAAATCTAATTGGTCCAAACTTCAATTAGTTTCACAGTGTCCCTGTTCAGTTTCTGTTTTCCTGATCGGTCCATTGAGGAAAGTGCAGTGTTGAAGTCACCCACAATTATTGTGTTAGGTGCAATGTGAACTTTGAGCTTTAATAAAGTTTCTTTTATGAATGAAGGTGCCCTTGCATTTGGAGCACAGATGTTCAGAATTGAGAGTTCTTCTTGTTGTATTTTTCCTTTCACCAGCAAGAAGTGTCCCTCAGAGTGTCTTTTGATGTCTTTGGGATGAAAGTCAATTTTATCCAATATTAGAATGGCTACTCCAGCTTGTTTCCTGAGACCATTTGCTTGTAAAATTGTCTTTCAGCCTTTTACTCTAAGGTAGTGTTTGTCTTTGACCCTGAGGTATGTTTCCTGTATGCAGCAAAATATAGGGTCCTGTTTACTTATCCAGTCGGTTAATCTATGTCTTTTTATTGGGGCATTGAGTCCACTGATGTTAAGAGATATTAAAGAATAGTGATTGTTACTTCCTGTCATTTTTGATGTTATTTTTTAAATTTGATTGGTTAACTTCTTTTGGGTTTGATGAGAGAAGGTTACTATCTTGCTTTTTCCAGGGTGAAGTTTCCCTCCTTGTATTGGTGTTTTCCTCCTATTATCCTTTGCAGGGCTGGGTTTGTGGATAGATATTGGGTAAACTTGGTTTTGTCACAGAATATCTTTGTTTCTCCATCTATGGTGATTGAGAGAGTTTTGCTGGGTATAGTAGTTTTGGCTGGCATTTGTGTTCTCTTAGAGTCTGCATGAAGTCTGCCTAGGATCTTCTAGCTTTTATCGTCTCAGGTGAAAAGTCTGTTGTGATTCTGATAAGTCTTCCTTTATATGTTACTTGGCCTTTTTCTCTTAGTGCCTTTAATATTCTTTCTTTGTTTAGTACATTTGATGTTTTGATTATTATGTGACGGGAGGTATTTCTGTTCTGGTCCAGTCTGTTTTGAGTTCTGTAGGCTTCTTGTATATTCATGGGCATCTCTCTCTTTATGTTAGGGAAGTTTTCTTCCATAATTTTATTGAAGATGTTTGCCGGCCCTTTAAGTTGTAAATCTTCACTCTCATCTATGCCTATAATCCTTATGTTTGGTCTTCTCATTATGTCCTGGATTTCCTGGATATTTTGGGTTACAAGCTTTTTGTATTTTGCATTTTCTTTAACTGTTGAGTCCATGGTTTCTATGGTGTCTTCAGCATCTGAGATTCTTTCTTCTAGCTCTTGTATTCTGTTGTTGATATTTGCATCTATGTCCCTTGATTTCTTCCCAAGGTTTTCTATCTCCAAAGTTGTCTCCCTTTGAGTTTTCTTAGTTGTTTCTACTTCTGATTTTAGATCCTGGATGTTTTTTTCTTAGCTGCTTCACTTGCTTGTTTGTGCTTTCCTGTAATTCTTTAAGAGATTTTTGTGTTTCCTCTTTCATGACCTCAGCCTGTTGACCAAAGTTCTCCTGTCTTTCTTTAAGTGATTTTTGTGTTTTATCCTTATTGGCTTTTGTATTCTCCTGAATTTCTTTCAATGATTTTTGTGTTTCCCTTGTAAGGGGTTCTAACTTTTGATCCATTTTCTCCTGAATTCCTTTAAGTATGTCCTTCATGTGTTCCTGTACCAGCATCATGACCAGTGATTTTAAATCCAAATCTTGTTTTACTGGAGTGATGGGGTATCCAGGACATGCTGTTAAAGGAGAATTGGGTTCAGATGCTGCCATATTGCCTTGATTCCTGTTAGTGACGTTCCGGCTTTTGCCTTTTGCCATCTAGTTCTCACTGGTGTTAGTTGATCTTGTCGATGCTGGACTCACCAGTGCAAGCTGCCTCTTCCCAGGTGGCCTCTGGTGCACAGCTGACCTCCTACACTGTCTGGAGACCTGTGGCCCAGGCTGTTCAGATCCTGAAGGAGACACCTGAAAGCTCCCGTATGGGCCTGCTGGACTCATCAGAGCACACTGACTCTTCCCAGTCGGCCTCTGGATGCCCCTCTTGCTTCTTGCAGGACCTGGAGATGTGGCGTTGCAGCCCAGGCTGTTCTGGATCCCAAAGCGGAGATTTGAAGACTCCTGCCAGAGGCCTCAGGACTGAAACCTAAGCTCTGTGCTGGAGCAAGCTGTGTGCTCCCAGTCTGCTTCCAGGTGCACCCCAGGCCTCTTGCACTTCCTGGAGACCGAGTGCTGTGGCCCAGGCTGTTCAGATCCTGAAGCAGACACCTGAAGGCTCCCACAGGGGCCTGCTGGACTTACCAGAGCACATTAACTCCTCCCAGCTGGCCTCCCAGGTGCCCCTCAGACCTCTTGCAGGACCTAAAAATGTGGTGTTGCAGCCCAGGCTGTTCTGGATCAGGAAGCAGAGATCTGAGGGCTCCTGCCAGAGGCCTCAGGACTGGAACCCTCTCCTTTCATTTTTAATAAGTGATTAGTCTTAGTCTTTTAGGATTGTAGTCAGAATTTTGTATTCCTAGGCAGTTGAAGTCCTGAAGTAAAAGTATAAATCTCAGGGCTGAATTGGCTATGCAGTGACTTTAATGTCAGCCTGCTCAATTTAAAAAAGCCTGTCTCAAATTTAAAGATATAAAGGATAGAGATATAGCTGAGAACAATACTAAAAATATTAAAATAAAACCAGTTATTAGATTCTAGACTAGTTAGAACAGGTATTTTGAGCTTAATTGTCTACTACTTTGCCAACATTAGTTCTCTTTCCAGCTATGATGAAACATGTTTTTTTTTTTTTTTTCCTATTTGCTATCTTGTAACTACAGCATAACTGGAAAATCAAACTGAAAGATGTTTGTTGGTATCTAAAATTAATCTAGTTTGCAACCAAATTTTTACAAACGATATTATCAACATATTACAGAATACTATTAGAAGAGATAACTATTCTCTGTGTGTTACAATATTGACATATTATTAATTATTTCTATGATACTTACTGGCTTCCATTCAATCACCTCAGCAATACAGTCGGGTTGCTATGAAGTTATTTTCCACATCTGACACTTGTTTTTTTACATTTAGAGTGAAGAATGTTCTGTGAAAGAAAAAACTCATTTTGGTAGTCGATTTCCATCCGGAGTTATTTCAATAGCTTCTGGTTTGATACACGTTACACCACTGTGGGTCAAAAGCCAGAATCGCTGCCCAGCCACAGTGCTTATTTGTGAGTGGGTACAAGATCAACAATCTAAACACTGCTGTTTGATCATACCGCACACACAGAGTCACAACAAATTAAATATCACCCTTAGATCATTTCTATATGCACCCATCTTAGACATGTTTAGATGGTACCCCAAATGGGAAACAACTTTCTCCTTCTGAGCTAGTTTATGTTTAGCTGAGACTAAAAGTAGAGGGAAAGTATACCTACTTAATTATTTCCATCATTTTACACTATCACCTGGTCATCACATTATGAGTTAGACATTATAAGGAGGGTAAGATCTGATAAAACATGTAAGAAGGGGGAGTTTTATCCACATTTTAAAGATACAAAATGGAAATCAGGGTAGTACATGGCAAAGACTCTTGTATCTTTTTAAACATACAATAGTGTCACCTGAGATATAACGATCCCTTTTTTTCCCCAGTATTATATTGGAAGTGTGTTTCCCGTCTATTTGAGGATACAATTACATTTGATTGAAGTATTTGTAAAGGAGGCCTGGTGTTCACTTGCCAAGTTGTCACTGTGTAGACCATTCTAAGTTGTCTTAATTGTCAAGCTTTGATCTCATTCATCTTGACAAATTTGCAATAGAGCTGGTTCCACTGCAAGAAAACAAAACATTTTATTTCATGTTGATCCTGAAGGTGGAATAGTGTCAGTCATCTTTCAGAGATGTAAGAATGGCCAATATCAATTTATCCAATGATAAAAGGCATAAACAGAGAGTATAAAAGACAGTTATCTGTAAATATATGGTAGGATCTTAAAGAGTGATCTCAAGACAGGAATTTTGGGATTCAAGAATCAAAATGAATTAAAGTAAAAATAAATAAAAACTCAATGATAGTATCTATCAACATGCACCTAAATGTTAACTCATCAGTATTTCAAAATTTTTCATGAAAATGATACAGTTTGCAGAATGATGAACTCATGTTTAGGCTTAATCTTAATTGTGATTTGTTTACAGGGTTCAAATCTGTAGGAAAATCAATGCAAATATGAACTTAGTAATTGGTGAAATTCTATGAAATTTGGAAGAACATAGTTGTATAAAATTCTCAGTCAGTCTATGTTGGATCTCAGGTCAGTTTTTAATATCTATATTCTATTACATAATCCACTAAAATGTATAGATCAATGGGGCTTTTATAAATTTCAGAAACTTTATAATCAAATATGAATTTCATAACCTTTAAATCTATGTAATGCCAAAAAAATTGAGTGTATTTACTGGCTTTTTAATATTTTAAATCCACTAAAAGAAGGGTGAGAAAGAAATTAGGGAAATGACACCATTCACAATAGCCACAAACAGTATAAAGTACCTTGGGGTGACTCTTACCAAACATGTGAAAGATCTGTATGAAAAGAACTTCAAGACTCTGAAGAAGGAAATGGAAGAAGACCTCAGAAAATGGAAAAACCTCCCATGCTCATTGATTGGCAGGATTAATATAGTTAAAATGGCCATTTTGCCAAAAGCAATATACAGATTCAACACAATACCCATCAAAATTCTAACTCAATTCTTCATAGAGTTAGAAAGAGCAATTCTCAAATTCATCTGGAATAACAAAAAACCCAGAATAGCTAAAACTATTCTCAACAACAAAAGAAATTCTGGGGGAATCAGTGACCTCAAGCAATACAACAGAGCAATAGTGTTAAAAAACTGCGTGGTATTGGTACAGTGACAGGCAGGCAGATCAGTGGAACAGGACTGAAGATCCAGAAATGAACCCACACACCTATGGCCACTTGATCTTTGACAAAGGGGCTGAAAACATCCAATGGAAAAAAGATAGCCTTTTCAACAAATGTTGCTAGTTCAGGTGGAGGTCAGCATGCAGGAGAATGCGAATTGATCCATCCTTGTCTCCTTGTACTAAACTCAACCCCAAATGGATCAAGGACCTCCACACAAAGCCAGACACTCTGAAGCTAAGAGAGAAGAAGCTGGGGAATACCCTTCAGGACATCGGTACAGGGGGAACATTTCTGAACAGATCACCAATAGCATACGCTTTAAGATCAAGAATTGACAAATGGGACCTCATGAAATTACAAAGTTTCTGTAAGGCAAAGGTCACCATCAAAAGGACAAATCATTGTTGTACAAATTTGCAACCTCACCAGCTGTGGAGGAGTGTTCCTCTTTGTCCACATCCTCTCCAACACCTGCTGTCTCCTGAGTTTTTAATCTTACCCATTCTGACTAGTGTAAGGTGAAATATCAGGGTTGTTTTGATTTGCATTTTCCTGATGACTAATGAAGTTGAGCATTTTTTAAAGAAGTTTCTCCGCCATCCAAAGTTCTTCGGGTGAGAATTCTTTGTTTAACTCTGTACCCCATTTTTAATAGGGTTGTTTGGTTTTCTGGAGTCTAACATCTTGAGTTCTTTGTATATATTGTATATTAGCCCTCTATCTGATGTAGGGTTGGTGAAGATCTTTTCCCAATTTGTTTGTTGCTGATTTGTCCTTTTGATGGTGTCCTTTGCTTGACAGAGACTTTGTAATTTTATGAGGTCCCATTTGTCAATTCTTGATCTTAGAGCATAAGCTATTGGTGTTCTGTTCAGGAAATTTCCCCCTGTACCGATGTCCTCAAGGGTCTTCCCCAGTTTCTACTCTATTAGCTTCAGAGTGTCTGGATTTATGTGGAAGTCCTTGATCCATTTGGAGTTGAGCTTAGTACAAGGAGACAAGGATGGATCAATTTGCATTCTCCTGCATGCTGACCTCCAGTTGAACCAACACCACTTGTTGAAAAGGCTATCTTTTTTTCCATTGGATGTTTTCAGCCCCTTTGTTGAGGATCAAGTAGTAGCCATAGGTATGCGGGTTCATTTCTGGATCTTCAATCCTGTTCCATTGATCAGCCTGCCTGTCACTCTACCAATACCATGCAGTTTTTAACACTATTGCTCTGTAGTATTGCTTGAGGTCTGGGATACTAATACCCCCAGAAGTTCTTTTACTGTTGAGAATAGTTTTAGCTATCCTGGATTTTTTTTTTTTTTTTTTTTTTTTTTTTTTTTTTTTTTTTAGTCCAGATGAATTTGAGAATTGTTCTTTCTAACTCTATGAAGAATTGAGTTGGAATTTTGATGGGTATTGTGTTGAATTTATATATTGCTTTTGGCAAAATGGCCATTTTAACTATATTAATCCTGCCAATTAATGAGCATGGGAGGTTTTTCCATTTTTTGAGGTCTTCTTCCATTTCCTTCTTCAGAGTCTTGAAGTTCTTGTCATACAGATCTTTCACATGTTTGGTAAGCGTCACGCCAAGGTACTTTATACTGTTTGTGGCTATTGTGAAGGGTGTACATTTCCCTAATTTCTTTCCCAGCCTACTTATACTTTGAGTATAGAAAGGGTACTGATTTACTTGAGTTGATTCTATAACCAGCCACTTTGCTGAAGTTGTTTATCAGCTGTAGGAGTTCTCTAGTGGAGGTTTTTTGGGTCACTTAGTTAGACTATCATATCATCTGCAAATAATGAGAGCTTGACTTCTTCCTTTCCAATTTGCATCTCTTTGACCTCCTTATGTTGTCTAATTGCCCAATCTAGTACCTCAAGTACAATATTGAAAAGATAAGGAGAAAGGGGACAGCCCTGATTTTAGTGGGATTGCTTAAAGTTTCTCTCCATTTATTTTGATGCTGCCTACTGCTTTGCTGTATATTGCTTTTACTGTGTTTATGTATGGGCCTTGAGTTCCTGTTCTTTGCAAGACTTTAAGCATGAAAGGATGCTCAATTTTGTCAAATGCTTTTTAAGTATCCATTGAAAGGACCATGTGTTTTTTTCCTTGTAGTTTGTTTATGTAATGGATTGCATTGATGGATATATGAATATTGAACCAACCCTGCATCTCTGGAATAAAGCCTACTTGACTGTGGTGGATGATCGTTTTTATGTGTTCTTAAATTCGGTTGGCAAGAATTTTATTGAGTAATTTTTCATCGATGCAACCACTCTGGAAATCAGTCTGGTGGTTCCTCAGAAAACTGGGCATGTCCCTTCCAAAAGATCCTGCTATACCACTCCTGGGCATATACCCAGAGGATTACCCAGCATGTAATAAGGATATATGCTCTACTATGCTCATAGCAGCCCTATTTATAATAGTCAGAAGTTGGAATGAACCCAGGTATCCTTCAACAGAGAATGGATGCAAAAAATGTGGTATATATACACAATGGAGTACTATTCAGTCATTAGAAACAATGAATTCGTGAAATTCTTAAGCAAATGGATGGAGCTGGAGAACATCATATTATGTGAGGTAACCCAGTCTCAAAAGATCAATTATGGTATGGAATTATTAATAAGTGGATATTAGCCTGGAAAACTGGAATACCCAAGACATAATCCACATATCAAATGAGATACAAGAAGAATGGAGGAGTGGCCCCTGGTTCTGGAAAGACTCAGTGTAGCAGTATAAGGTAAAACCAGAACAGGGAAGTGGGAAGGGGTGGGTGGGAGAATGGGGGGAAGGAAGGGAGCTTATGTGACTTTCGGGAAGTGGGGGAACAGAAGGGGGAAATCATTTTAAATGCAAATTAAAAACAAAAAACAAAAGGACAAATTGGAAACCAACAAATTGGGAAAAGATCTTCACCAACCCTACATCAGATAAACGGCTAATATTCAATATATACAAATAACTCAAAACGTTAGATCCCAGAAAACCAAATAACCCTACTAAAAATGGGATACAGAATTAAACAAAAAATTCTCACCTGAAGAACTTTGCATGGTTGAGAAGCATCTTAAAAAATGCTTAACTTCATTAGTCATTAGGGAAATGCAAATCAAAACAACCCTGAGATTTAACCTTACACCAGTCAGAATGGCTAAGAATAAAAATTCAGGACACAGCAGGTGTTGGTGAGGATGTGGAGAAAGTGGAACACTCCTCCACAGCTGGTGGGGTTGCAAATTGGTACAACCACTCTGGAAATCAGTCTGGCTGTTACTCAGAAACCTGGGCACCTCACTTCCGGAAGATCCTGCTGCACCACTCCTGGGCATATACCCAGAGGATTCCCCAGCAAGTAATAAAGATACCTGCTCCACTATGTTCATAGCAGCCCTATTTATAATAGCCAGAAGCTGGAAAGAACCCAGGTATCCCTCAACAGAGGAATGGATACAAAAAATGTGGTATATATACACAATGGAGTTCTATTCAGCCATTAGAAACAATGAATTCATGAAATCCTTAGGCAAATGGATGGAGCTGGAGAACATCATACTAAGTGAGGTAACCCAGTCTCAAAAGATCAATCATGGTATGCACTCACTAATAAGTGGATATTAACCTAGAAAACAGGAATACCCAAAGCATAATCCACACATCAAATGAGTTACAAGAAGAATAGAGGAGTGGCCCCTTGTTCTGGAAAGACTCAGTGTAGCAGTATAGGGCAAAACTAGAACAGGGAAGTGGGAAGGGGTGGGTTTGAGAACAAGGGAATGGAACAGGGCTTATTGGACTTTTGGGGAGTGGGTCACCAGAAAGGGGGAATCATTTGAAATGTAAATAAAAAATATATCGAATAAAAAAAAGAAAGATGTTCAACTTATTTCATCATCCAAAAAATAAACAAAATTTTATTAAGAGAAACTATATGTATTTCATTGGGCATTTTCTTTTTTGTCAGTGAATATATTTTTTCATGTCAGATTTAAAATGTAATCCATAAGTAATGAAGCAGAAGTCTAGTCAAAGCACTGTCATATCACAGTGTCCTAAACTGAATTCTTATAAGCAAATGTGAAAAATTTCTTCACTTGGTTTTGCAGAAAAATCTGAGCTTGTTTCCTGTCTATGATAGGATACAAAGTTGAAAATAATTCTCATCATGTAACACAAATACTCTGTTGTTGATTCAAGGCTCATAAACACATAAGAAGTTGAGTAAATGGCAATGGGAAATGACGTAGCTTAGTTCTGTCTATTAAGTTGGAAATTTGGCATCAGAGAAGATGAATCAAGTCATGCCTATCTATGTACATAGAAGAAGACACATAGATTTGTTCATATTTCCTAATTAACAAATTTGAGAATGAGACTTTGGAATTCATTAAAATTACACCAAGTTATAAAAGAATGTTTTTTCAATGTATATTCTGGTTCAGCCACCACAGACTAAATTTGACTTCCATAGTTTTGAAACACCAGAAATGTATTAACTTTCTAAATCATATAGCTAATATTAAGATGCTCTAAGATCAAGAATTGACAACTGGGATCTCATAAAAGTACAAAGTTTCTGTAAGGCAAAGGAAACTGTCAAATGGACAAAACTGCAACCAACTAATTGGGAAAAGATCTTCACCAACCCTACATCCGACAGTGGGCTAATATCCAATATATACAAAGAACTCAAGAAGTTAGACTCCAGAGAGCCAAATAACCCTATTAAAATGGGGTACAGAGATAAGCAAAGAATTTTCACCTGAAGAATTTCGAATGGCTGAGAAGCACCTTAAGAAATGTTCAACATCATTAGTCATTTCACCTCACACCAGTCCGAATGGCTAACATTAAAAACTCAGGAGACAGCAGGTGTTCCAAGGATGTGGAGAAAAAGGAACACTCCTCCACTGCTGGTGGGGGTTGCAAGTTGGTATAACCACTCTGGAAATCAGTCTGGCAGTTCCTCAGAAAACTGGGCATGACACTTCTAGAGCAACCTGCTATACCACTCAGGGGCATATACCCATGGGATTCCCCAGCATGCAATAAGGACACATGCTCCACTATATTCATGGGAGCCTTATTTATAATAGCCAGAAGCTGGAAAGAAGCCAGCTGTCCCTCAATGGAGGAATGGATACAGAAAATGTGGTATATTTACACAATGAAATACTAGCCAGCAATTAAAATAACAATGAATTTATAAAATTCTTAGGCAAATGGTCGGAACTGGAAAGTATCATCCTAAGGGAGGAAACTCATTCACAAAAGAAATAAAATAAAATGCAGTCACTGATAAGTGGATATTAGCCCAGAAGCTCTGAATACCCAAGACACAATTCACATATGAAATCATTCCCATGAAGAAGGAAGGAGATAGGCCCTGGTCCTGGAATTGCTTGATGCAGAAATATAGGGGATTAACAGGACGGAGAAGTGGGAGGGGTTGATTGGGGAATGGGCAGAGGGATTTCTCCTTAGAGTAACATGTAGTGCTCTGGTTATGGGAGGGATGCGTGTGTCTCCTCTGCACACACTCAAGAGCTCTAGATTCATAAATGAAAAACACACACAGTCCAGCTTAATTTTGATATGCTTTCATAGCAACTTTATTACCCAATCAGAGCCAACTGTGGTTATGCTTCCTTTAGCTAATGTACGAGACACTGCAAACAGGTTTTTGGGATAACACATTTATCTTGAGAACAGAAACTGCTGCATTTCCCCCAATTTTGTCCACTAAAAAGGAAATTTCTTTCCTATAAATTTGAACAAAATTATAACAGTCATGTAAACTATGAGGTATGATATGCACTAAAAGCATCCAAGCCATCAATTTTATCAATTTAGATAAATTACTCTACCATGTATCCTAACTTAAAGAGTTTAGAATACCATACCTGAATTAGGTTTTGACTTTAACTTGTTTTACCATCTGAAAATCATTCTTTCAATCTATATCATCTTCCTCTATGTTAAACAACTTAAGTTTGATTATGAGACTAAGTACCTAGACAGTCCCCCAGTTTCTGTTGTTTTTTTTTAAGATTTATTCATTATTATGTAAGTATACTGTAGCTTTCTTCAGATACCCCAGAAGAGGGCATCAGATATCGTTACGAATGGTTGTGTGCCACCATGTGGTTGTTTGCTGGGATTTGAACTCAGGACCTTCAGAAGAGCAGCCAGTGCTCTTAACAACTGAGCCATCTCTCCAACCCCTCCACCCAATTCCTTACATTGTCAGAACATCTGTGTTCAGCCTTCTGGCTCAGAACCATCTGGCAGATGTTATGTGAGTGAGGAAATATGAAGGACTAGCTTACCCTGTTTTGGCAGAACCCAGCAGTTGACTATCCCACATCTGTTTGTCCTTTTTGCACAGTATTGTTGTCTGCAGATGAAATAGATAATTCCTGTCCAGTGGTTACCTTGCCAAAATAAGCAACCCCACCTAGAGTTAAAGATGTTCAATATCTCCATTGAAGGGGAATGGGGAAATTGTTAGGAATAGACATGTCTGGTATTCAAATGATCCTTAATGAAATATAACATTAAATGTCGTATTAAGTGGATTTCTGATGTTTTAAAGACTATTTATAAAAAGTATACCTGAACTGTTAAATCTTAACTACTCTTACCCATTTCTAGTTGAGTAATACTAAAAACACTTTATTATAAAAAATCAAAATCTAATGTAACCGTGAGTTTACTCTCTGGCCCTTAACTCGTGTCACTCAATCATCCTAAACAGTTTGTAATAGCAGTTATAGAAGAACTGGTTCAAAGCCTATATTTTTAAAATGAGTTGCATAGGCACAATGCCCATCTAAGAGTAACAATATAATCTCAAATTTTTTGTCAATATAAGAAATTTATACCAATGAGAACCTTAAATCTGCATCAAACTATAAATTCTGAACTAATGTAAAATTTTAACTTCAATTTGTATCAATTATAAAGATTTCTACCAATATAAGATTGAAGATAAATAATGCTTTGCTTAAGAATACATTTAGCCTCGTAGCTGGTCTGCTCGGGTGAAGACACAATATCCTAACCCATTCCAGAGGATCCACTGCACTCAGAGCAGTTGGTATGATCTACAACCCCCTAACCAAGTCCCAGAACTACTTCTGGGAACCCAGTGGACTCAGGACCCATTACCCACTAAAACCCTTGCACTCCCCAATAACACTACCCTTCTGCCCTTTCTGTCTGGTTCTTTCTGCTGGGCAAACTCCTAGCTGGTCTGCTTCCCTGAAGATATCATATCCTGACCCATCCTAGTGGATCTGCTGCACTCCCAGCACTTGAGGATGCTCTGCACTCAGAGAAGTTGAGAATCCTCTACACTCAGAGCAGTTGATATCACAGCTCAGAGGCATGAAGAGCAACTGACCTGACAGACTGAAATCCCCCATGGAGTTCTGCAGCAAACAGGGAAAAAGAAACCACAGTCTGTAGGACCCCCCTGGAGAACATCTTCAGACAGGACAACAGCTTGACTGCTCCACTGAAGACCCAACAATCTGAAGACCTCCCACATGATCTACTGCAGGCAGGGTAACAGATCAGCTGCTTCTCTGCTCCTATGAAGAGCCCCCAAGCTGGAAGACCCCATAAGTGGTCTGCTATAGTTAGGACCATAGGCCTACCAGGAGATCTGAAGCAACCCAGGGACAAAAGAAACAGATTCCAGAATTACCCAGACCAACAAACACCAAGAATATCTAGATGGCAAGAGACAAGCGCAAGACCATAAGAAAGAGACATCAGTATACGTGGTCATCATCAGAACCCAGTTCTCCTACCACAGCAGGCCTTGAATACATGAAAATACCTGAAAAATAAGAATCTGTCCTAAAAATCCAATCTCATGAAGATAATATATTCTTTTAAGGAGGATATCAATAACTCATTGAAAGAAATACATGAAAACACAGGTAAACAGGTGAAGGAATAGAATAAAATGATCCAAGACCTAAAAGTAGAATGGATTGTATAAAATGATCCAAGACCTAAAAGTGTAAACAATAAAGAAAACACAAATGAAGACAAACCTGGAAATAGAAAACCTAGGAAAGAGGTTCGGAAATACAGATGTAAGTATCACCAACAGAATATAAGACATAGTAAAGAGAAACTTATGTGTGGAGGATACCATAGAAGAGATTGACACAACTGTTAAAAAAATTCAAAATTTAAAAGTCTTCTAACACAAAGGATCCAGGAAATTCAGGACACAATGAAGACTAAATCTAAGAATAATTGGAGTAGAGGAGAAAGAAGATATCCAGCTCAATGGACCTGAAAATGTCATCAACAAAATCAAAGAAGAAAACTTCTCCAACCTAGAGAAAAAGATGGCCGTAGAGACACAAGAAGCCTATAGGGCACCAAATAAATTGGAACATAAAAGACCTCTTATCACATAATAATCAAAACTTTAAATGCACAGAACAAAGAAAGATTAAAAGCTGCAAGGGAAAAGGGCCAAGTAACATACAAAAGTAGACCTATCAGAATTATAAAGACTATGAAAGCCAGAAGAGCTTGGTCTGTATAAGAACACAAATGCCATCCCAGGAAAACTATACCCAGCAAAACTCTCAATCAACATAGATGGAGGAACCAAAATATTCCAGGACAAAATCAAATTCAAACAGTATCTATCTACTAATCCAGCCCTACAGAGGATTCTAGGAGGAAAACTCCAATACAGGAAAGTTACCTGAATCAAACAAAGGACAAGGTATTAAGCATATCACAATCAAGTTAAAGGAGAGAACCACAAGCACATAAAGAAACCTACAAAAACAAACATATCAGGAACCAACAATCATCTCCCTTTAGTATCTCTCAATATTAATGTACTCAACTCACCTATAAAAGAAATAAACTAACAGATTGGATATGCAAACAAGAACCAGCATTTTGCTGCATACAAGAAAAACACTTCAATAACAGAGACAAACACTATCTCAGAGTAAAAGGATGGAAAAATGTCTTCCAAGCAAATGGTCCCAGGAAACAAACTAGAGTTGCCATTCTAATATTCAGCAAAATAGACTTTCAACCCAAAGTTATCAAGTGTGAGGAGAAAGGACACTTCATATTCATCAAGGGGAAACTCCATTAAGAGAAAGTCTCAATTCTGAACATCTATGCCACAAATGAAAGAACACCCACATTAATAAAAGAAACCTTACTAAAGCTCAAAACACACATTAAACCCCACATAATAATAGTGGGAGATGTCAATACCTCACTCTCACCAGTAGACAGGTCATTGAAACATAAACTAAACAGAAACACAATGAAACTAATAGAGATTATGAACCAAATAGATTTAACAGACATCTACAGAATATTTCACCCTTAAACAAAAAAATACATATTTTTCTCAGCACCTCATGGTACCTTTTCCAAAATTGACCATATAATTGGTTACAAAACAACCTACAACTGATACATGAAAATTGAAATAATTTGATTCATCCTATCAGATTACCACAGACTAAGGCTGGTCTTCTATAACAGCAAAATCAACAGAAAGTCCACATACACGTGGAAACTGAGCAACTCTCAACTTAATGATAATTTTATCAGGGAAGAAATAAAGAAGTTAAAAACTTCCTGGAATTCAGTGAATATAATGACATAGCATACTCAAACTTATGGGACACAATGAAAGCAGTGCTAAGAGGAAAATCCTTAGCGCTAAGTGTCCTGCTAATGAAATTGTAGAGATTTCACAATAACAACAGCACAACTGAAACAAAATGAAGCAAAATCACCCAAGAGAAGTAGACAGCAGGAAATAGTCAAATTCAGGGCTGAAACCAACCAAAAAGAAGCAAAGAGAACAATACAAATAATCAACAAACCCCAAACTGGTTCTTTTAGAGAATAAAGGGCCCAGAGGGAATATCAAAATTAACAAAATCAAAAATGAAAGGGGTGACATAATAACCAAAACTGAGGAAATTCATAAAATCATCAGATCCTACTATAAATGCTGATACTTAACAAAACTGGAAAATCTATATAAATGGATGGTTTTCTAGACAGATACCACATACCAAAGTTAAATCAGGAGCAGATAAACTATCTAAACAGGCCAATATCACACAAGGAAATATAAGAACTCATTAAAATCCTCCTAACCAAAAAAAGCCCAGGGCCAGATTGATTTAGTGCAGAATGCTACCAGACCTTCAAAGAACATCTGATACCAATATTTCTCAAAATATTTCATAAAATAGAAACAGAAGGAATGCTATCTAACTTGTTCTATGAAGCTACAATTAATCTGATACCTAAACCATACCAGGATCCAACCAAAAAAGAGAACTTCAGACTAATCTCACTTAGGAATATTTTGATGCAAAAATATTCAATAAAATTCTTGCCAACTGAACCTATGAACACATCAAAACCATTACTCACCACAATCAAATTGGCTTCATCTCAGGGAAGCAAGGTTGCTTCAATATGAAAGTTCATTAGCATAATTTACCATATAAATAACTCAAAGGGAAAAAATCACATGATCATTGCCTTTTATGCAGTAAAAGTAATTGAAAAAATGCAACACCCCTTCATGTTAAAAGTACTGGAGAGATCAGGAATTCAAGGCCCATAACTAAACATAATAAAAGCAGTTTACTGTAAAACAACAGCCAATGTCAAATTAAAAGCAATCCCATTAAAACTGAGGACAAGAAAAGGATGCCCACTCTCCCTGTATCTGTGCAATATAGTTCACAAAGTGCTAGCTAGAACAGTAAGACATCAAAAAGAGATCAAGGGGATACAAATTTTCAAAGAAGAAATACAAGTAATATAATTTGCAGATGATATGATAATATAGATAAGCAACCCCAAAAATTCTACCAAAGAATTTCTACAGCTGATAAACAACTTCAGCAAACTGGCCAGATATAAAATTAGCTCAAATAAATCAATACCCATCCTTTATGCAAATAATGAACAGGCTGAGAAAGAAATTAGGGAAACAACTCCCTTCATACACTAGCCATAATTAATATAAAATATCTTGGGGTACTCTAACCACACCAGCCCTTTTATTCTTAGGATACAGCAGGTATACCTATTGTTTACTTAACAGTGCAAAAGAATTCTTATTTCTGTCTGCCTTCATTAAGTACAGATAATGAACTACTTGGGTGGGATCTACCCTGACAGTACCATTTCTACCACAGCTGGGCCTATCTTTCTATATCCCTGGCTGATCTTGAAGTCAAGAATCTGTCTGCTTTTGTATATTTCTGACAAGCAGGCTCATAGTATAACTACCTCTGTTCCTTTAGATTCATGAAGTCCCTCATATAATTCATATTGCATCCTTATTTTTTGTCTATATGAAAAGTTCAATGTTTTCTTTCTTTCTTTCTTTCTTTCTTTCTTTCTTTCTTTCTTTCTTTCTTTCTTTCTTTCTTTCTTTCTTTCTTTTTTTTTGAATTTCTGGGCAAAAGTTTTTTTTTTATTTGATATATATTTTATTTACATTTCAAATGATTTCCCCTTTTCTGGTCCCCCGCTACCTGAAAGTCCCATAAGCCCCCTTCCCTCCCCCTGTTCTCCCACTCACCCCTTTCCACTTCCCTGTTCTGGTTTTGCCCTATACTGCAACATTGAGTCTTTCCAGAACAAGGGACCACTCCTCCATTCTTCTTGTACCTCATTTGATGTGTGGATTATGTTTTGGGTATTCCAGTTTTCTAGGTTAATATCCACTTATTAGTGAGTGCATACCATGATTCACCTTTTGAGTCAGGGTTACCTCACTTAGTATGATGTTCTCTAGCTCCATCCATTTGCCTAAGAATTTCATGAATTCATTGTTTCTAATGGCTGAATAGTACTCCATTGTGTAGATATACCACATTTTTTGCATCTACTCTTCTGTTGAGGGATACCTTGGTTCTTTCCAGCATCTGTCAATTATAAATAGGGCTGCTATGAACATAGTAGAGCATGTATCCTTATTACATGGTGGGGAATCCTCTGGCTATATGCCCAGGAGTGGTATAGCAGGATCTTCTGGAAGTGAGGTGCCCAGTTTTCGGAGGAACCGCCAGACTGATTTCCAGAGTGGTTGTACCAGTTTGCAACCCCACCAGCAGTGGAGAAGTGTTCCTCTTTCTCCACATCCTCTCCAACACCTGCTGTCTCCTGAATTTTTAATCTTAGCCATTCTGACTGGTGTAAGGTGAAATCTCAGGGTTGTTTTGATTTGCATTTCCGTAATGACTAATGAAGTTGAGCATTTTTTAAGATGCTTCTCAGCCATCTGAAGTTCTTCAGGTGAAAATTCTTTGTTTAACTCTGTAACCCATTTTTAATAGGGTTATTTGGTTTTCTGGGGTGTAATTTCTTGAGTTCTTTGTATATATTGGATATTAGCCCTCTATCTGATGTAGGGTTGGTGAAGATCTTTTCCTAATTTATTGGTTGCCGATTTGTCCTTTTGATGGTGTCCTTTGCCTTACATAAACTTTGTAATTTTATGAGGTCCCATTTGTCAATTCTTGATCTTAGAGCATAGCTGCCTTCCAATATTTTCAAACTCATGTATTTAGAACTCTTTCTGATAGTCTCAAATGTTGTCTCAAAGGTCTCAGTGTTTACCATTTTGCTAAAACAGAGCCACACCCTCAACACTTGGACCTGCTGTTTCTAATTAACATGGGAGTCATTCCTTGAAAGTAAGTAAAATATGTACATTATTATAGAAATAACCTTATGCCCATAGCAGGCATTTGAGGACTCTGGAGGCTCACACATTGGACCCTGTTTGTCACTCTGTTCCCACCAGGGCCACACTGGACTCTGTAACACAGAAGTGTTTTGTGCCCTCACTCTAAGCTGTTATTTCCAATTCCACATTGGAATTCTGTTTCCTTCAACATATTAAGTCATGGTGTGTTGTTCACATTACTGTAAACTTTTATGTTCCTTATAAACTTTTGTTCTATTTATTTTTATTATATTCTATTTTTAGATGACAATTGGCTATGATTGGGACTATTAACCAATTTTTAAAGAAATATAGTTAACACAACCATATGAAATTAAGAAAATAGATACCAAAAATTATTTTAGAACATACAACTTTTCAAGGCTAAGAGTTGGTACAACAGCAGACTAATAGTTGTCTAATAATGCAGTGTGTTTTCTATAATTGAGAGATTTAAGGTAAGTGATTCAGAGTCAGGTTTCATTGAAAGATTCAAATAATTTGTTTATTATTTTTAAAACTTATTTTTAATGTGAGGAATGTGCATCTGTGTCTTAGTGTATGTATGCATGTGTATATGCTCCTGTCATTTATGTCTTGGGGAGTATACATGCCCAACATGCACGTACTTGTCATCAGACTACTTTGTGGAATCACTTCTCTCCTCACACCTTTAAGCGTATTGTATGAATCTAATCTTGTCTTTGCATATAGCATACCAGCTTGCCTACCTCAGATCATTTGATTTGAAGATTATTATTTTTGTGTGAATGTCAGTTAACACATCTCTTTAAATTACTCTTCTCTGAACTAATACATCCCAAATGTGATTTCCCCTCCATTCCTTCCAATTATCCATCTCTATTTAAGCTGGGCCCCAGGTCCATTATTCCTTTGTTTCCCTTCCAAAAAGAAAAGAACAGGACTCCCACATCAGCATGCTTTCTTAAACTTATCTTTGCTATCTCCTTCTTACCAGTCTGAAATTTCTGAGAATCACACCTTCTACAGGGGCCTTGAAACAGATTTACTCATTTTTCACAATGATTTTGAATCCTGATTTGACTTCACATTGTATGATCTCCTACATCATTCTTTTCATTGAATTTTTGAAAGCCTGGGAATGTAAATCAGTTGGCACAGAACTTAACTAACATACGCAAAACCTTAGCATCCTCAACTCTGTATTGTCTTGATATGATGGCACAAAGTTGTAATCATAATACCAGGGAGGAGGAAGCAAGGAGATTAAACTTTAATGTTCTTAGCTACACAGGAAGTTCAAGACCAGCCAGAGCTATATGTGATTCCTTCTCAAAAAACCAACCAAACAAACAAAAACCCTTCTGAAATAAGAGTATATTTTTGAAAAGTGATATCTGTTCTACCCATTCTTGAAGATTTTATAATTTTGTTAAATTTTCATTGCTCTGATATCATGTTTGTGACTTTGTATGGATAAGCACAAGTTACATCTTGAAGAAAGATATTATATATTTATAGTATTAAATAACAATAAAAATATTACATACTAAATATTATTTTATCTTTGAGTATTGCAAGTTGCTATGTTGGATTCTTCTATTTTTTTCATTTTTTTATTGTGGTTATTTTCAGAAGTGATCTTTTTTGCGGTGAAAACTGACTAAAGAATACTCATTTTTAATCGAGATGGAATTCACAGTACATTGTCATATTTATTCTTAGAAAATATTATCTCTGTGTAAGGTATTTTTCAAAGAGTTGTAAACATACATTATTTTCCCAGCACACATTCCCCTTCTCCCTAGAGAAAAAAAGAAAACCACCCAGTCAGCCAGCCTCTTGAAGTTTGCTATTTAAAGGATGCAAAGCAGTGACCAACCTAACCTAATAGGGGCTATGGCAAGAAGGCATTGAATTAAACAGCATGTCTGAATCTATTTATTAAGGCAGCGTGGGTCATTCAGGTCTTCACTTGTATAAGGTAACTCAGTGCAGAACTGAGACATTGACTAGATATGGTCAGATTACAAGGGGCACTGTCCCAGCCAAAGTGTATTCATTTTATTATTTCTTCTTTTTGTTTGTTTGTGTTTTAATTTTTTAAATAATTTCTAAATAATTGTCTTATTTCTTTGATCCCATTTTCTTGAATACATTACAAACAGCTGTTAGTCCACGGGTGACCTTGATACATTCACAATATTTGCCTGAGAATAGTATCAAGCTTTGCTACTGTTTCCTGGTACCTGTCTCAGGGTTGTTGTTAAGTTTTATAACTGGGTATAATGTGGTATAATTGCAATGCTGGTACGATACCTGGTGTGACTATGTGGAGGTGTCACATCATGTGAGTACCCAGGGAAAATGGCAACAGAGCTATGAAGGTAGAGAAGCAGGAGAGAGAAGGCCATAAAGAGAGAAAGACAGAGAGACAAAGAGATGAAAGGGAAGAAGAGAGGGATAGAACCCAGCAAGGACAGAAAGAGTGAAGCAATAGACAGAGAGTCAAGAATGGAAAGAGGAAGAGTGGAGTAACCAGCAGTCTTATAAGCTGCTGTTCCTGCTTGCACCTGGAGGCAGGTGATGTTATAAGCTCTCATTAGGTGTCTGTTGCTAGATTCCTAGGTGGAGCCTAGTGGAATTATCTGAAAACTGGTAATTATGCCACAGCTACCTCTAGAATGATACCTTTTCTAACTTGAACCTCCATTCTCTTCATGTATTGCTTATAAGTGTGCGGAACTGGTCAGTGACAGAGTTTAATTTCTCAGACAAAGCCAAAACCAATTAATTATAGAGAACATGGCTTGTGTCAACAAATGAATTACTGAATCATCTACAAAAGTACACACAGATACTTAGATGATAGAAAATGAAGGGTTTTATAATCAGTGGATAATGTCAGGGGATAAGAGCAGTTGTAATAAGGCTTTTGACTTATTTAGACACCAATGGGTAGTATTTTCAGATTTACTCAATTTCAAGGGTCTAATACTCTAATGGTTTAGCTTTTTTAATGACAGATTTTCTTCCCTGAAATTTTAATTAGTTGCTAACAACCTCAAGTAGCTTTCAACAATTGTTCTCATTCCTAATGTTTGCCAGCTAAATCAGGAGAGGATCACAGTGGCAGATGCTATGAATTCCAGTGAGTAACTTTTAAGAGTTTGGAGTCTTTTTAAATCCTACAAAAACAGCTGCAGTTGTTTTTATCCAGCTATGTTATGATATAGGAGCATGTTAATATTTGGAGCCATTTCAACTCTTATGTTAATAATTTGTTTACTGAACACAGGACACAGAGCTTAATGTTTCCCTGTCTTGAAGTGTAGTTTCAACATCATTTTTTATTGCTGCTCTTTCTTCTGTTTTGCATGTTGTTTGCTCCCTGATTTCATACACATTATCATTCATTTCCTCTCCTCAAGCAATACTTCGAAGTCATCTCTGTAAAAACAAATCTGTCATGGGCCAGACTTAAAGACACTAGCTGTTAATTCCAGCCCTCAGGAAAAAGTTAACAGGTAATTCTCTGTGAGTTTAAGGTCATTCTGTTATGCAAAGCAAGTTGCAGGCTAGTCATGGCTACCTAGTAATGTAAGGGTCAATGATTCACTAAAGAATGATACCCAAGACTCAAATAGTATGTAAACATGAAGAGTGCTTTACTCTACAGAAATCCAGCATGCTGGGGTCTCCCATTAACAAGACAGAGAGACAACCAAATAAGTTTGCAGGCTTGATTTAAAGCTCATTAGGGGAATCCCAGGGTAATGACCTTTATCTTACTTCATCTCTAGGGTCATTCCAGAACCATTACTGGGGTGTGTGGACAGGAAACTATTGCTGGGGAAGTCTAAAAACTGTAGTTGAAGAAATCTGGAAACTGCTCCTGACCAAATTTTCTTGTCTCAGGCAGGTGGCAAGGCAGCTTCTGAGGTCTAGATTTGCCTGTACTTGCCAGCTCTTGCAGACAGAGATTTAGGGCTTTAGGGCTCATCTCCTGAATTTGAAGCATATAATGGAGTCAACCTAGCCTTCTCATTGATGCCATATTTGTTTCAAAATGCTTAAAAATATCCAATGACCCATTCTAAATATTTTGGTCTCATTATTGATGATTAATACCAATGCACATTTAAAATTACTTTTATATTTACATATATTTGAGCAAATAGGTTTAGCCAGGCTGATTCCGTGACAGATAGTAAACTGGCAGTTTGGAAAACTATGCCTAAGCTTCTGTTTCTGAGAACTGTGAAAGTCTAAAACAAGTAAATTCCAGGAAAAAAATCATTCCTCACAGTCAGTTAATCAGGAAATCACCACAACAACCAGCATGAGCCAACCTCATGGACAGCCAATATGAAGTTGTAGAAGCTGCCCCACCTCCTAGTTTGAGCCAAGTTTAATCAATCTGCAAATGTTCCCAATTCCCCCAGAGCCTTAACCAATCACAAAGCCACCCACACCTTTGGAGGTAGGACCAGGCAATCTAAGTGAAAACAAAAAATAAAAGGCTAAAGTCAACCACTCCAACACAACAGGCTTTAAATTAACCCTGAAAAATCCACCCCTCTGTTTCCCATTGCAAAGTATGGTGGACCCCGCATTCAGGTTCTCTGTAGAAAACACTCTCTGCTATTGCATACAATTGAGTTCTTTGCAAATAACAGACCCTTACATTTATAGAGCTATATAGATGCATTTATATCTTTATTTTCTGCTAGAATACAAATTGAATTTTTTTTACCCTATTGTAATCATAACTACTCAACAACATTTTTTCCTAAGATACTCTTGATAACAGGGACTGTAGCTCATAATGGTGAGAGAATGTTTGCCTAGAATTTATAAAGCTCTGAGCTTTTTTTCCCCCAAACCCCCCCAAATCTCTTTCCCAGTAACAATATATTCAGTATATCCTTGAGAAGGACCCTTCAGATGACGATATTGAAAGAAATAATTTAACTTTCTAATTAAATTTTTAGTAATGGTTAATTTAACAAAAATTCTCATGTGCCAGGCTAAATATGATTGGAAATTTGACAAATCTGGGAGGAGAGAATCCCAACAGAGAAATCTATTGTATGGACAGATAGATATATCTGTGCGACATTTTCTTTATTGCTAATGGACAAAGAAGGGTCTGGTCCTTTGGTAGAGGATCGGGCTCTAGGGTGTGCTGTATGGAAGCTACATGAATGTGAAGCAGGTTCCTAGCCGAAAAATAGCATTCCTCCATGGAATCAGTCCCGTTTTCATTCCTTAAGCCCCTCTGTGTCTTTTGTTGGTGACAGACTATAATATATTAAATAAATCAGCCATTTTCACCCCAAAGTTTGTTTTGGTCAGTGTTTATCACAACAATAGAAAGCAAACTTCACAACATATCACACAAAAGATGTAGTTATGTGAAAGATAACTTTGAATTCCTTTGACATTTCATGTTTTCTGTGTTATAAATAGAAACAGCAACATGCAGGTCATGCAATGTGCTTACACTGCTAGCATAGTAAAAATAAAATGGAACAGCTGTACACAATTTTTATTTCTTCATAATAGAAGTGATATATATATATATATATATGTACACACACATACATTATGCTGTTAGCACTGTATTTTTATGTATCTAAATGTATCCCACAGTTAGTACATTGCCGCCAGGTTTTGATGATAAATATAAGCATAACTAATCTTTAATAAAGAAAATAACACCAATGATTATAGTTGCCATGACAAAAATAACAAAATTAGTATGTGTGACATTATTAAACAAAGTGTAAATGAATTAAAATTTCCCATATTTTGTGTTACATGTGAAAGAAGAAAAGAAAAAAATTTGTATACTAGGACATTGATAAAACTATTCATAGTGTAATCATGCTGGGCTACATACTTGACCCTACTGTTTTCTTCTCTGTGTACCATACAGCTTTACGGGAGAAAAAAGTTAGTACATAAATAAATGTGGGATTATTTTCCATGAAAGGAGTTAAGAAACGTTAAACAGCAACCACCATGATAATAAATATGAAGACACATATTACTTAAGAAGTATTTAAGGAATGGATAGTCAACCCAGGTTTGGAGTACATGCTTAGAATACCAGCATTTGAGAAACTAAAGAAATAATTCCTTTGTAAGAGGATATTGGATTGTACTGTAAGTTCAGTGTTCACAAGGGATCCAGAGTGAGACTCCTGGTCTTTAAAAGAAGAAAGGAAATAAAGCAAGATATAATGTGTATTGCAGATAGAGGGCAGCATAAAATGAGAGAACATATATAAAGGACACACACAAACATAAAAAGAATTGAAATAGAATTACAGTGAGATTGCTCAATGCATTTCAAACTGATATAAGATACTTGAAAATAACATTTTAATGCCTTCTATGAATATTGATCATTTTGGCGATCTTTTTAAGAGGCTGAAAATAGAAAAGATTTAAAATGACAGAGAAGTTAGAGGTCAGGCTCTATTTCTATCCATTTATTGAGAACTTTGGAAGAATTGCTTTGTGTTAATATATTATATGGAATATATGATAAATTGCATTATTGATCCTTATTCTTCACTCTACTGAATATGATTATAAATGTTTTGTTCAAACCCTTGCCAAGGTCATATATCACAGTGAACTTCTTATCCTATGTCATGGACTAGTACTCTCTTATTCAAATAGAATCTTGCACATGTCTTTGAAAAAGGTTGAGTGGTGTTTCACACCTGGCATATGTTTCTTTAGCATATTTCTATAATAAGAATAACACATCACTTAACAACTTGTGCAATTTTGCCTCCAAAATTAATTATATGAGCTCCAAAAAGCTAGTAACTCCAAACTAGCCACACTGCTTCAGCTATAGTTGTTAGCTCCTTGTGCTTGCTATTTTAATAACTAATCAGAGGTGGGGACAGGTATTCATTGTGTGCCACTACCAACAATTTAATTGATCATATAAATATAAGTGATAATCCAATAAAAGATACACATGGAATTATTTAAAGTTGAAATTATAGCAAATAGCAAACATTTTTATATTTTTTCTCTACTTCCTTACATAGGAGCTTTTACATGGTTAATAATGTGTTTATTTATTTGTTTTGAACATGTTGAGTGAAAAAGATAAATTGCTGATGTTTCTCTGATATGCTTTCGCAGTTGTTATCATACATTTTTATATATATCATATATTATATGTATTATGTATTTCCTGATATATTTCAACAAGCACATTTTACTAATTTAGGTTGAGGTATCATATCCTGCCTACTCCATGTAGATTTGGATATTTATAACTGCGATTTTATCTCCCTTCTTATTTTCATTTGCCACATTACTTAAAAATGTAACACAGCTTTCTTATTGATAATATTAACAATGTACCTAACATCACAATATATCCATGAGGTTCAATATATAGAGAGTTGTATATTTCTATTGAAAACTGAAAATATATAGAAAGTGATCAAAGTAAGTTAAGCATAGGGGAAGGAAAAGACATGTGAAAGAAAATGATTAACTAAATTCTGTTTCTCATTCATCTTCTAAAACTTGAAAGCAAAGCAATATGTCAAAGGAAAAGGAAAAAAAAGAGGAAATCCAATGGAACCTGGCACCCAATCCATCCTTTTCTTGGTCTATAGTATCTCAATAAACAGTTTAACCTGTGTTGAATGAATGCATGGAGAGACAGGTAGAGGTAGAGGAATGTGTGTTAAGACAGATATTAGATTCGACTATTAGATTGATTAGATCACATTTTCAAGTTATTGGGTGATGTTTTAAATCATTTACAGACCACTGTTTTGGTGCTTATCAGTAGGTAGATTTATACACTTATAGTTTGGTTGAATCCATGAAGAAAAAAAATGAGAGATGGTGAGGACATTAGTTCTTTAAAATTTAAGTGTTTTTCTTTTCTATTCTTACAAAACAAGGACATTCAAATAGTTCTAAAAGAACCTCGAAAATTCCTGTAAGTTGAGGCATATACATCATCTTAATGAGATCATTTTCTTAGTAAAAAAATCTTAAAAATGTAACCACTACTGCTTCTACAGTGATTTTCACTACTTTCTTGACCTTTTAGTAGACACAGTTTTCTGAAAAAGAACATCTTAAAAATTTATTAAAAGTTAAAAAGGAAATCTAAAGGCTATTTCAAGAACACTAGAATAGGCTAAAACATAGAAATTTGGTAACATTTTACTGACATGCCCCCCCCCCACACACACACACACACATACAGGGCAAAATTGTCATGAAATGACAGTTTGAGAATTTTGTCATTTTAACTTTGTGAAAATGGAGTAAGCTCTTATTTAAAAACTTAGTTTTTTTCATTTTAATTTTGTTGTTTTTAAACCTTAAGCAACTGTTTCTATTTTAGTGTTTGGGAAACTAGACACAATAATGTGTTTCACAGTAACAGATTGGATGATTGATTATTTTTAAAAAAGGAAGAAGGGAGAAGAAGGACAGGAAAAAAGAATTTAAAAACAATATCTGTTGCCAAGATAATTTGGAAATTTTATGTAAAACCCTTTTTTTTGTTGTTGTTGTTCCTTAGGTTGCAGTAGTAACACTGGTATTTTTCTGCTTCCTTTTCATTCACAGGATCAACCAAACATGTTCAGATCCTCAGAATTTGTGGTAAAAGAATTTGTCACTCCAAACAGCACTAATGTAAAATTTTAAAGCAAAAAAGCTTATAAAATTTTAAAATAATTTCTGTTTTATGTTTATAACTAATAATGATAATTTTATTGAAATTCCAAAAATCATTTGTTTAACATTTATATTAGTAATATAAATCAGACCAAAACCTCATAGACTAGATCATAATAGAATTAAAGAAGTATTTGAAGAAATGAGAGGAAAGTAACAATTTTGGAATTTTGGCATTTGTTCAATTTATTTACATTACATATTAGATCCCAAGTTTTAATTTTATTGAAGTGCTCAATTGTGTGTTCATTTTAGAGAGAAAGGCAAACTGCTATCTATTTCAAAAGGATTTAAATATTGCTTTATAAATGGAGATCTCTAGACCCCTATAACTTCTTAAATATTAAGGTCATCAACATTATGAATTCTTAAAGTAACTTAATTTATGTATTATTGATATATTGTAAAATTAGACATTTTACATGTCCTTATTTTGACAAATTGGGAAAAAATATAAATCCATTATTGAAGTAAAAATACACCCAAGACAATATAAGTAGGCATCACTTCTAAAGCTTTCCGTTGACCATTTGAGTTTTGTTATACTCATTTTTATTTTATGACTCTTGTTTCATTTTGTTGTAAATTGTTAAACATGGGCAAAATATTGTGTGATAACTCTTTGACATTTATTTCACTAACATAAATTTAATATTCATTGAAGAAAAGGGGACAACACTGGACACATCACTAGCTATTATTATCAATAATAGAATGGCTATCATTAAACATACAGATTATAAAAGCACTATTGTAGACCCACTGGCAAGCTTATATTCTCTTATTAGGAGGCAAAATAGAGAGGATACTAGATAAGAATGTCAAGATTTTTTATTGTTGCCCATTGCTATCAATATTTGTACATTGAACTCGATATTCCTTAGAAAATTGTATACTTTCTAATAATTTTCCTCACAACTAATATTTCACTTTCATAAATTAATATATAACTTAAAATTTAAAGAATTCCAAAGAAGGTATGCATTCACTATGATATTTGGGATGCAAAATACTAAACATTCTTTTAAAAATTGAATGAGGTATCAGAGAAGAGAAACTATACATCCTACCCAACAAATTCTTAAAAATAAGGACTTGGAATAGAAAATCAGTGGTAGAGTTTACTTAACATGCCTTAGGTTCTGGGGTCAGTCTCATATATAGACTCCATAGATACTTTAAAACTAACAAAGAAATATAAGGCTAATGATATTGTCCAGTATGATAGAAATTGCCTGTTGTGCATGGTAACCTGCTTTTCATTCCTAGAACATACCTTTGTCTATCTCTCTATCATTCTGTTTCTATGTCTCTGTAATACATATATACACACACATATACATATATACACATGTAAAAATTAGTATATGATGCAGTAATTCCATGGCCTACAAATCAAAATAAGAATGTCAACATGACCATTCCAATATCATGTTCACTGTAAGCTAGATAGATAAACAGGAGCCATTTCTTTCTGAAGCACCAGATATGCTATTTACTGTCACAGAACTGAAGAAATAAAATCAAATCACCATCAGGGTGAAAGGTAGGCCTTCCATGTTCTTGGTGCCCAGTTCCCATAAACAAGCAAACACATTGAAAGATAAGACATGTCTGTGCTCCAGTTGTGAGTTGTTGAATTCTCTTTTGTCACCCTGCCTCCACTGAGCAAAAAAACTGTCAATCACACAACTAGCTGGAGTACTGCATGGCAAGACACACTTAGAACACCCCTTAGGTTCCATAACAGAATTACTTCAGAATAAATATCCTTGTTCAAAAACACTTCCTTTTTGGACTGGCAATAAAGCAAGAATAATCATAGCAAATCAATATTGATCCATAGCAGAGCAAACTGATGTCTCATGGCTAACATTTGAAACTGTTACAGAAACAATCATTGTCCAAGAGTCTTTAGTATACTGACAATTCATTTGTACCACCTGAAGCACGTGCTCCATCTTTTTTGGCTGATACCATTCTTCAACTGCAGATTTTATAGATATACAAATCATGGTCGGTCTTTGATTCTTCACACTCTGGCTTTAAACTATGTTTTTTTAGGCCCTCTGTGCAAAGGATCCCTGCCTCGTGCAGCTTGATCTCAATAGCTTTCTGTGTCCATTGGGAAGTCTCTTAGATCTCTTAGTCTCTTTTCCAGTTTGCATAGCAGTAAAACATTAAGGAAATTACTAAGTTCTGCTATTATAATTAAAATGGAGTCTGCTCTAAACTTGAATTAGACCCTATGTTTCTTGATCACTGAATCTGGAAAAACATCACTGTAGATACCTGTTTTCACCTAGGGAACTCTTCAGAGCTGGTCTTAGTTCAGTGCATCTCCTCCTTCATACCTATGGAAATTCTACAATATATTTGACAATAACAAAACTGAAGGCTAGCAATACTAAGTTCTTTTGGACTATTACAAATTCCTTAGTGTATCCATAATTTTGCATCCCACTCAGTACTATGCTATTGATGAATGAATAGCAAGAATTGCTTCACATGTCAAAAAATTCCATTCTAGACATCAAACTTCACAAGGGTACTCTAAGAATGATGTAATTCTGGATGTAATTGTGCTATCTGGCTTTAAAAATACATTTCTGAATCATTCTAATGCATTTTCCTTGATTTTAAAAATATCTATTCTGATATCTATGTTTGATTTCTCAATATCTATCTATTCAGGTATCTGTGTTCAGGGAGATGTACTCAAGTTGTAGGTCTCACATCTCTAGAACACTGCAATTGTCTTCATAGAAAAGGTCCTCCATGTCCCTTTTTATCTTCAGTAGAATAAATAATCCATTGCATAACATCCTATTTTGTGACCAGATTTAATAGCTACTGTTATAATTGATTCTAACTATCCACATGAAGAGAAAAATGGCCTGCATAGGAGTCCAGATGTACTGTATGAAATAGAATAGGAACTCCCTGACTTATAATGACTCTGAACACAGTTTTAGACTCAAGGAAGGAGTCTGTTTTTGTCTTGAATATTAAAAGTGAAAAAACAAACACAGACCTAAACCCGTAATATATAGTATGATGATGGTTTTTTTTACGAAGTGATAATGCAAAGAATAAAATATTTGTTCATTTGAACATATATTAGTAAGTGATCTATTTCTTTACTCTCCCAAATGGTTATGGGATATATTTAAATTAATATAATTATCATTTTTAGGTTTCACTCAAGAATGATGAATTCAGTTGATAATTTCTGTGGCCTTCAGCACTATAGGCAAAGGGGGAAATATAGAGAAACAACAGGCTTTTAAAATGGCAGTTAGTTGTTGACTGGGTATACCTAGCCTTACATTTTTTTTTTTTTGTTTTTTTTTTGTTTTTTTTTTTAAGTCTCTCTTTTTTTTATTATTCGATATAATTTATTTACATTTCAAATGATTTCCCCTCTTCTAGCCCCCCCCCCCCCACTCCCCGAAAGTCCCGCAAGCCCCCTTCTCTTCCCCTGTCCTCCCACCCACCCCCTTCCCACTTCCCCGTTCTGGTTTTGCTGAATACTGTTTCACTGAGTCTTTCCAGAACCAGGGGCCACTCCTCCTTTCTTCTTGTACCTCATTTGATGTGTGGATTATGTTTTGGGTATTCCAGTTTTCTAGGTTAATATCCACTTATTAGTGAGTGCATACCATGATTCACCTTTTGAGTCTGGGTTACCTCACTTAGTATGATATTCTCTAGCTCCATCCATTTGCCTAAGAATTTCATGAATTCATTGTCTCTAATGGCTGAATAGTACTCCATTGTGTAGATATACCACATTTTTTGTATCCACTCTTCTGTTGAGGGATACCTCGGTTCTTTCCAGCATCTGGCAATTACAAATAGTAGCCTTACATTTTTATCAGCATTGCCTAGCTACTTTAGAAAGATTTACAGGCCCACTATTAATTTTATCTACCCTGTTGGAATTTATTGAGTCCAGAGACAAAATGGCTTGAGGAGTGGGCTTCACCATCTAAGGACAGATCTAATTGTAAAAGAGGACTTGAATAAAGTACTTCAAGTTTTCTAAGACTGGGAGCTGAATGAAAGGTCTACACACAAAGGATTGCTGTTGGTGGCAGTGCTTCCAAGTCCGATGAGTCTCATGGAGAAACATTTTCAAAGAAAGCTATAGGGCCTCAATAGCAATTTCTACTTTTCTGGAGGAAGACTATAGACTCAGAAACCATTGAGATTGCATATAATTTTGAATGAATTTGTGACAAGGGATCACACCATGGAGTAATTGCCTAAATCTGGTATGCACCATCTCTGAGTAGTAGGCCTATGTAGATTTTGTTAACAACTTCTTAGATTCCATTTTGACTGTTTTTTTTAAATGTTTTATTGATTCTTTTGAATCATGCATCCTATTCATACTCATCTACCCATCTTCTCATATCCACCCCTTCTCCTTGCAAGTCCCTCCAATAAAAGCACACAAGCAAACGAACAATATCAGCCACATCAAAACAAAATCTTAAGAAGCATCTCATCATGAATGCTGTAATATGTCACATTGTATCCCCACAGTATGTCCCTCTGTACACATATCTTCACTTGCAAATATTCATTGCAATAAATCATCGGTCTGGTTCAAGATCCATGGCTGCTGCTAAACCATTAATAATTTATCCCCATTGGGACTCTCCCTAGTTATCCTGTGGTTGACCTCTGTCATGGAGATCCTGCTGCTTTGGAACAGCAGGACTGGCCAATTCACATGACCTAATGATATAAATTTTGAGGTGGTCTCTCAAAGCCCTAGATCTGGGCCAAGATGGTAACAGAGCTGGTCAGGCCACTAGCTCTCATTTATCAGCACCACTATGGTGCTGGTAAGTAGTCTTTAGCACTACTCAGGTTAGGCTACCCAATGCTTCTCTCATCAACAGGAGGCAGTTCATCTAGCTCTCTTGCTCTCATACCTTTGCAATTGACTGGCTTGTACCCATGCCTCCAGAGACAGTGCCACCATATTGCCAAGTCAAATTGAGGACCCCACTCTCCCATTTACTGCAGTCATAAGGGGCTGGGTCAGCTCTCCTGCTCTCTTACCCTCAGATCTAGTCTACCTGTGACGACACTACTAGGGTTGGCTCTGCTGTGCTATCTAGGCAAATTTCAGGGCCCACTCTCCCAAGTTGAAATATTGTTTAGGAGTGGAGTACTCTTCTTCCCAGCACATGGACAACTTTCCCAATGGCTAGAAGTGACAGGGGGCTAGCATCACCTCTGTGTCCTTAGCACCCCATGCAAATAAGTGGACAGGTCAGGTCTTTCATGCTCATGCCCTTGTGGCCAGATCATCCATACCCTGACCAACAGGGTCAGCTCAACTTTGCTCCCTCCACTGTGCCTTAGCAAGGCACAGGACCTGCTCTCCAAATGCAGTCAGCAGTGAGAGATGGGGCCAGATCTCCAGATTATAGCATCATGTGAAGGGCAGGATGAATTGTGTACAACCCTTGAACCCCCAGGGACATCCCCATGTTCTCCAGTGATAGTATGAACCATAAACCTTGACACTGACACCTGGTATGGTGTAATCATGGCTCTCAGTGGCAGCTAAGGCTGGGACCTCACCATTGCCCAGATGACAGGGTTGGCCACTGAAAACAGACTACTCCTCTCTCTACTCAAGTCTCTGAGGTCATCTTCATTCATAATGATCAAGATTTTTCAGTTTTGTTTCTCTTTCATCTGACCACCTCATACTTGTACACAGTGGTTACTCCAGCTGCCACATGGCTGTCAGGCTACTCTGTGACATCTTTTACCTATTCTAAAAGGCATGTCAGTAAGCAGGTGTCTGTGCCCCTCCTGTGCCATTCTCTGGAATGTGGGTCTGAGAGTGGCATGACTGTCCGTTTTCTTTCTACTGTGCTGTATTATTTGGATTTGAATTGTGCTGAGTTGAATTAAAATAATTTTATGAATTCTAGGCATGAAACAGCTTTGACAACTAAGCCTAGCTTCAAGCTGGATGAGCAAAAGACTGTCATCTGCTCTGCCCCTGACTGATAGAAGAACAAGGGCTCCAACAGGTATCTCTTTGCCCATTCTCACGGGTCTGCATTGACCTTTTAAGAGGTAATTGGTAGGTAACCTATTGTCTAATATGGCATTGTCTAACTATTAAACGACTATATAAAGCTTATATAGCTATAAGGGTAGGAGAAGGTAAAATGATGACATTGGATGCTGAAAAAGCATTTGACAAAATTCAGCATCCTTTCATGCTTAAAGTCTTGGAAGCAACAGGAATTCAAGGCCCATACCTAAACATAGTAAAAGCAATATAAAGCAAACTGGTAGCCAGCATCAAACTAAATGGAGAGAAAATTGAAGCAATCCCGCTAAAATCAGGGACTAGACAAGGCTGCCCCCTCTCTCCTTATCTTTTCAATATTGTACTTGAGGTACTAACTAGGACAATTAGACAACATAAGGAGGTCAAAGGGATACAAATTGGAAAGGAAGAAGTCAAACTATCACTATGTGCAGATGATATGATAGTCTACCTAAGTGACCAAAAAAAACTCCATTAGAGAACTCCCACAGCTGATAAACAACTTCAGCAAAGTGGCAGGTTATAAAATCAGCTCACAAAAATCAGTAGCCTTCCTATACTCAAAGGATAAGCAGGCTGAGAAAGAAATTAGGGAAAGGACACCCTTCACAATAGCCACAAACAATATAAAGTACCTTGGGGAGACTCTGACCAAACAACTGAAAGATCTGTATGACAAGAACATCAAGTCTCTGAAGAAGAAAATGGAAGAAGACCTCAAAAAATGGAAAAATATTCCAAGCTCATGGCTTGGCAAGATTAATATAGTTAAAATGATCGTTTGGCCAAAAACAATATATAGATTCAACGCAATACCCATCAAAATCCCAACTCAGTTCTTCATAGAGTTAGAAAGAGCAATTCTCAAATTCATCTGAAATAAGAAAAAACTCAGGATAGCTAAAACTAAGCTCAACAGCAAAAGAAATTCTGGGAGAATCAGTATCCTTGACCTCAAGCAATACTACAGAGCAATAGTGTTAAAAACTGCATGGTATTGCTACAGTGACAGGCAGACAGATCAATGGAATAGGATTGAAGATCCAGAAATGAACCCACACACCTATGTCCACATGCTCCTCGACAAATGGGCTGAAAACATCCAGTGGAAAAAAGATAGCCTTTTCAAGAAATGGTGCTGGTTCAATTGGAGGTCAGCATGCAGAAGAATGAAAATTGATCCATCCTTGTTTCCTTGTACTAAACTCAACTCCAAATGGATCAAGGACCTCCACATAAAACCAGACACTCTGAAGCTAATAGAAAAGAAACCAGGGAAGACCCTTGAGGACATTGGTACAGGGGGAAAGTTCCTGAACAGAACACCAATAGCTTATGCTCCAAGATCAAGAATTGACAAAGGGGACCTCATAAAATTACAAAATTTCTGTAAGGCAAAGGACATCATCAAAAGGACAAATCAGCAACCAAAAAATTGAGAAAAGATCTTGACCAACCCTACATCTGACAGAAGGCTAATATCCAATACAAAGAACTCAAGAAGTTAGACCCCAGAAAACCAAATCACACTATCAAAAATGGCGTACAGAGCTAAACAAAGAATTTTCACCCTAAGAATTTCATATGGCTGAGAGGCATCTTAAAAAATATGGTCAACATCATTAGTCATTAGGGAAATGCAAATCAAAACAACCCTGAGATTTTACCTTACACCAGTCAGAATAGCTAAGATTAAAAACTCAGGAGACAGCAGGTGTTGCCCAGGATGTGGAGAAAGAGGAACAGTCCTCCACTGCTGGTGGGGTGGCAAATTGGTGCAAGCACTCTGGAAATCAGTCTGGCGGTTTCAAACTGGACATGTCACTTCCGGAGTATCCTGCTCTACCACTCCTGGGCATATACCCAGAGGATTCCCCAGCATGTAATAAGGATACATGCTCCACTATGTTCATAGCAGCCCTATTTATAATAGCCAGAATATGGAAAGAACTCAGGTATCCTTCAACAGAGGAATGGATACAAAAATGTGGTATATCTACACAATGGAGTACTATTCAGCCATTAGAAACAATGAATTCATGAAATTCTGAGACAAATGGATAGAGCTGGAGAACATCATACTAAGTGAGGTAACCCAGTCTCAAAAGATCAATCATGATATGCACTCACTAATAAGTGGATATTAGCCTATAAAATTGGAATACCCAAAACATAATCCACACATCAAATGATATTCAAGAAGAACAGAGGAGTGTCCACTGGTTATGGAAAAACTCAGTGTAGCAGTATAGGGCAATACCAGAACAGAGAATTCGGAAGGGGTGTATGGGGGAATAGGGAGAGGGAAGAGGGCTTATGGGACTTTCGGGGAGTAGACAGCCAGAAAAGGGGAAATCATTTGAAATATAAATAAAAAACATATCAAATAAAATAAAAGAAGAGTGTAATTAGTTACTTTCCTATTGCTGTGATAGTACATCATAGTGACAGCAACTTATAAAAGAAAGAATTTATTTTTATTTTCATTTCCAGTGTGTTAGAGTCTATAATATCAGAGCAGAAAGCAAGTAGCCTACATGGTGGCATGAAGTCAAGGTCTCATATCTTGAATCTAGAAGAAGAGAAAACGTCAAACAGGAAAACAAGAAGTAGGACAATCTTAGAGAGATTAGAGCCTATCCCAAATGTTACACTTTCTCTAGTAAGGCCATACTACCTCAACCTTCCAAATAGCACTACTAACTAGTGAACAAGGGTGGCAATGCCTGAGAATAATGGCGTCCATTTCTCATTCAAACCATTGCAGTTAAGACAGCTGAGGATTCTCACAGAGGTCAAAGGATAGAGTTTACAAGAGTCAGTACGATCAGGATTTGGAACTGTTACTGCTTATCGTAAGGATGTTATAAGCAGGGATATAGAATGTCAAAATTTATTGTCAGTGTCTCTTGAACAAAATAGTTTTCTTCAATTTTCTTTTGCAAACTTTTTTTCAATTGACCTCTTTTTGTTTAAGGTACAGAGATTTTTTTTCCAGTTTTAAAGAATAGAGCTGAAAGGTGAATTAATATCAATCAAAAGGCAACTATCAATCTAGCAAGCGAGTTCTGTGGAAGTTATTCCTTCTGCTCAAACCTTGTAAAAAAAAACACCAAAAAACATTTATGGTACTAATATTTGTTATGGAACCTGAGGTTCTGGCTTTTTCTCCATGAAGAGTAGTGAAGATATTTTTCTTTAAAAATGTTCTGTTTTCTGAACTTCTTTTCTCAAAGACATGTGAGTTCCATCCTCCAAGCTTTAAACCAGTTTCTATAAAGGAAGATGACTAATTAATTAATTCTCCATTGTCTGTGAGCAACTTCTTGTCCCATATTTAAATAAGAAACTGTTAAGAAAGTTCACAGTGTACTTGTCAGAGTCTAGAGAGACAGAACACCTGTGCACACAAAAATTTACCCAGAGTAGGTTCATTATTTACATATAGGCAGCAAGAGACAGAAGAAGCAAAGCATTCAGCATGGTCCAAAAAACCTGCCAACAGCAAATGTAGCTCTAGAGGAATGTATACCACCTGGACCAAAGGTTAGAGCCTCCAGAAAGAAGCCTAATTAGGGGTGGAGGAATTGTTTGTTTAGAGAAATATACCAGCTAGGGCTAAGGTTCTGAATGACATTGTGCTGCTGCAGTCAGTAGAAGGTAGGAGAACTCTATCAGTACTGGGGTTAGTCTAGCAATCTTCAGCATATTATGAGATGCTGTAACAGTAGTCTGTGAACTCTGATTTTTTTTGAAAACAAGCAAGAAGGGACAAAAGGGTTTAATACACTGCACAGCTTAAACGTCCAGAAACAGCTCACATGGCTATGAGAAGACAGTATAGACTTAAGCACATTTGTAAGGTGAATATTACTCTTCTGGGATTTATTCAGCTGTTTTAAAGCAAATAGATGTTATGAAATTAATAGCCTTTTCTTTGTAATCTTTTCTCCAAAGCTTGAGTTCTTTTCGACAAAACATTTATTAATAAATCTGACAGGCACTTAAGTAAAAAAAAATTTTTTTTCCTGAAACAAAGGCAAGTCTTTTATATTCTATTATTCTTACTCATAGCATATGAAAAACTAAGTACCATATTCATGACAAATGAGCACTGTATTTAATAGTAAAAGGACTTCAATTGTATGAAATATAAAGAAATCATAATTATTTTATGTGATATTCTTTTGAGAAATTAATATTTGATGATCAAGTATGTGTATAAAATTGGAAACCATAAGTTTGTTATAATACAATAGATTGTATAAAATATTGTAAAACCAACATTTTTATTTGGAAAGTTTTCTAAAATTTCATATTCTCAAAATGAGGACTACTTGTTTCAGAAATTTAATACAAAATATAAAAGGTTTTTCTAAACATATAAAAGAAATAAAGACATAGCATCTTGGTATATTTACCTGAAATAAATACATTACATAATTAAATCTTTTTTGTATAATACAGTTTCTTTATTATTGCAGATGTGTGAATGACATGTGTAGTGGTTACATACTTATGCCATACCACATGTAAGAGTCAGTTGCTTGGAGTTATTTCTCCCAACCATATAGATTCTAAAAATCAAAAGTATGCCATCTGGGCTTATATAACAAGTGATTTTAGCTCCTGAGATATCTTCTTAAAAAGTGAAGATGCAAATGGTCACAGTAGAAAGCTGTTTATCTGGAACACAGAGTTTAAGTTGAATCAAAATATCAAGAAGAATGACACTTTTTTCAGGGGGTCATGGAGGAGTATCTCAATCATACCTTTCTTCTTCATAGAGTTAGAAAGAGCAATTCTAAAAGTCATCTGAAATAACAAAAAAAAAAAAAAAAAAAAAAAAAAAAAAAAACAGAATAGCTAAAACTATTCTCAACAGTAAAAGAACTGCTGAGGATCTTCAATTCTATTCCATTTGTCCACTTGCCTGTCCCTGTGCCAATACCATGCAGTTTTTTAACACTATTGCTCTGTAGTATTGCTTGAGGTCTGGGATACTAATACCCCCAGAAGTTCTTTTACTGTTGGGAATAGTTTTAGCTATCTTGGGTTTTTTTGTTATTCCAGATAAATTTGAGAATTGCTTTTTCCACCTCTGTGAAGAACTGAATTGGGATTTTGATGGGGATTGCAATGAATCTGTATATTGCTTTTGGCAAGGTGGCCATTTCAACTATATTAATCCTGCCAATCCACAAGCATGGCAGATTTTTCTACTTTCTGAGGTCTTCTTCGATTTTATTCTTCAGAGACCTGAAGTTCTTGTCATAAAGATCTTTCACTTGTTTGGTTAGAGTCATACCAAGATACTTTATATTGTTTGTGGCTATTGTGAAGGGTGTCATTTCCCTAACTTCTTTCTCAGCCTGAGTATCCTTTGAGTATAGGAAGTCAACTGATTTGCTTGAGTTGATTTTATAACCTGCCACTTTGCTGAAGTTGTTTATCAGCTGTAGGAGTTCTCTGGTGGAGTTTTTTGGCTCACTCAAGTATACTATCATGTCATCTGCAAATAGTGATAATTTTACTTCTTCCTTTCCAATTTGTATCCCTTTGACCTCCTTATGTTGTCTGATTGCTCTAGCTAGGACTTCAAGTACTATATTGAAAAGATATGGAGAGAGAGGGCAGCCTTGTCTAGTCCCTGATTTTAGTGAGATTGCTGCAAGTTTCTCGCCATTTAGTTTGATGTTGGCTACTGGCTTGCTGTATATTGCTTTAATTATGTTTAGGTATGGGCCTTGAATTCCTGTTCTTTCCAAGACTTTTAGCATGAAAGGATGCTGAATTTTTTCAAATGCCTTTTCAGCATCTAATGAAATGATCATATGTTTTTTTTCTTTGAGTTTGTTTATGTAGTGGATTGCATTAATGGATTTCTGTATATTGAACCAACCCTGCATCCCTGGAATAAAGCCTACTTGATCATGGTGGATGATCGTTTATATGTGTTCTTGGATTCGGTTGGCAAGAATTTTATTGAGAATTTTTGCATCGATATTCATAAGGGAAATTGGCCTGAAGTTCTGAATCCACACACCTCTGGTCATTTGATCTTCGACAAAGGAGCTGAAAACATGCAATGGAAAAAAGATAGCCTTTTCAACAAATGGTGCTGGCTCAACTTGTGGTCAGCATGCAGGAGAATGCAAATTGATCCATTCTTATCTCCTTGTACTAAGCTCAACTCCAAGTGGATCAAGGACCTCCAAATAAAACCAGACACAATGAAACTAATAGAAAAGAAACTGGGGAAAACTCTTGAGTACATAGGCACAGGGGAAAAGTTCCTGAACAGAATACCAATAGCTTATGCTCTAAGATCAAGAATTGACAAGTTTCTGTAAGGCAAAGGACACTGTCAAAAGGACAAAATGGCAACCAACAAATTGGGAAAAGATCTTCAACAACCCTACATCTGATAGAGGGCTAATATCCAATATATACAAAGAACTCAAGAAGTTAGATCCCAGGGAACCAAATAACCCTATTAAAAATGGGGTACAGAGGTAAACAAAGAATTTTCATCTGAAAATATTCGGATGGCCGAGAAGCACCTTAAGAAATGCTCAACATCATTAGCCATTAGGGAAATGCAGATCAAAACAACCGTGAGATTTCACCTCACACCAATCAGAATGGCTAAGGTTAAAAACTCAGGAGATAGCAGGTATTGGCAAGGATGTGGAGAAAGAAGAACACTCCTTCACTGCTGGTGGGATTGTAAGATGGTACAACTACTCTGGAAATCAGTCTGGCAGTTCCTAAGAAAACTGGGCATGACACTTCCCGAGGATCCTGCTATACCTCTCCTGGGCATATACCCAGAGGATTCCCCAGCATGCAATAAGGACACATGCTCCACTATGTTCGTAGCAGCCTCATTTATAATAGCCAGAAGCTGGAACGAACCCAGATATCCCTCAATGGAGGAATGGATACAGAAAATGTGGTATATATACACAATAGAGTACTATTCAGCAATTAAAAACAATGAATTCATGAATTTTTTAGGTAAATGGATGGAACTGGAAAATATCATCCTAAGCGAGGAAACACAATCACAAAAGAATACACATGGAATGCAATCATTGATAAGTGGATATTAATTAGTCCTGAAGCTCTGAATACTGAAGATACAATTAGCATATCAAATGATTCAAATGAAGAAGGAAGAAGAGGGATGGCTTGATGCAGCATTGTAGGGGAGTACCAGGACAGAGAAAAGAGAGAGGGAAAGACAGGAGAATGGATGGAGAGAAGAGGACTTATGGAACATATGGGGGCGGACTGGGAAAGGGGAAGGCTTTTAGAATGTAAACAAAGAATATAGAAAAATTAAAAAATTAAAAAAAAAGAACTTCTGGGGGAATCAGTATCCCAGACCTCAAGCAGTACTACAGAGCAATAGTGTTAAATACTGCATGGTATTCGTACAGTGACAGGCAGGTAGATCAATGGAATGGTATTGAAGACCCATTTAGGAATCCACATACCTATGGTCACTTGATATTTGACAAAGGAGCTAAAACAATCCAGTGCAAAATAGATAGCATTTTCAAGGAATCGTGTTGGTTCAACTGTAGGGTAGCAGGAAGAACAATGCAAATCGATCCATTCTTATCTCCTTGTATTAAGGTATAGTCCAAGTGGATTAAGGACCTCCACATAAAACCAGACACACTGAAACTAATAGAAAAGAAATTGGGGAAGAGCCTTGTGCACATGAACACACGGGAAAATTTCCAGAACAGAACACCAATAGCTTGTGCTCGTAAGATCAAGAATTGACAAATGGGACTTCATAAAATTACAAAGTTTCTGAAAGGCAAAGCACACTGTCAATAAGACAAAATGGCAACCAAACGATTGGGAACAGATCTTTATCAACCCTCCATCCTACAAAGGGCTAATATCCAATATATACAAAGAACTCAAGAAGTTGGATTCCAGAGAGCCAAATAACCATATTAAAAGTGGGGTACAGAGCTAAACAAACAATTTTCATCTAAGAAATATTGAATGGCTGAGAAGCACCTAAAGAAATGTTCAACATCCCAAGTCATCAGGGAAATGCAAATCAAAACAACCCTGAGATTTCACCTCACACCAGTCAGAATGGCTAAGATCAAAAACAGCAGGTGCTGGCAAGGATGTGGGGAAAGAGGAACATTCCTCCACTGCTGGTGGGATTGCAAGCTGGAAATCACTCTGGCAGTTCATCAGAAAACTGGGCATGATACTACCGGAGGACCCTATTATACCACTCTTGGGCATATACCTAGAGGATTCCCCAGCATGTAATAAGGACACATGCTCCATTATGTTCATAGCAGCCCTATTTATAATAGCCAGAAGCTGGAAAGAACCCAGATGTCCCTCCACAGAGGAATGGATACAGAAAATGTGGTATATTTACACAATGGAATACTACTCCATTATTAAAAACAATTACTTCATGAAATTCTTTGGCAAATAGGTGGAACTGGGAAATATCATCCTGTGTGAGGTAACCCAACCACAAAAGAACACACATGGTATGCACTCACTGATAAATAGTATTAGCCCAGACGTTCAGAATACTCAAGACATAATTCAGATATCAAGAAAAAGGAAGAACAAAGTATGGATACTCTGGTCCTTCTTAGAAGGGGGAACAAAATACCCACAGAAGGAGATACAGAGACAAAGTATGGAGCAAAATCTGAAGGAAAGACCATACAGAGACTACCCCACCTAGTGATCTATCCCATATACAGTTACAAAATCCAGACACTATTATTGGTGCCTACAAGTACTTGCTGACTGGAACTGGATATAGCTGTCACCTACTAGTCTCTACTAGTCTCTACTAGTGCATGACAAATACAGAGGGAGGACACTCTCAGCCTGACACTGAACTGAGAACAGGGTCCCTAATGGATGAGATAGAGAAAGGACCCTAGGAGCTAAAGGGTTTTGCAGTGCCATAGGAGGAACAATGATATGAGTCATTCAATCAAACATGTTTGATTGAATGATATGAGTCATTCAATCAAACATGTAACCATAATTTAAATTATATGTACAGAAACACAATTTCCCCTCTCTTCTTTCTTCCAAGAAGATATTGTTTTATTAATTTAAGTTGGAACACAAAGTATAAACCATAACATAGGCAATAACTATGTAATTATATAAAATATAGTTGCTTTTTCTGTTAGAGCAGTTGCAACTAGACAGCCTAAAAATGAATCATTAGTCACATGTACATATTTTTTTAATCTTTTAAATTAGAAATATGAATATCATTTATCTGTAATAACTAAGTCCTCTAGGATTAACACCATTACGTGGTAGAGGTAGAAATTGAGGACATCAAGAACAAATCTTTATAATTTGATGTGCACAAAATATAAAATTATTTCAAATACCTAAAGGACAGTCATTTAGAGAACATATCCTTTGTTCTTAGAAATTTGAATCACATTTGTATAAACTGTAAATATTAAGAATTAGCAGTATTAAAAATGGACCAATTTTAAGCAATTATAAACCATGAGCTATGTATATCTACTATTATTAAAAGCTTGACCTTTAACATCTTAAAAATAGCTGCTATAGCACCCAATTCAGGTATCTGTGTTGAAGCAGGGAGAAACTTAAAGGAATAAACATGTGATCTGATAGTACAAATTATCTTTTGGATAACAATTATTAATTTTGTCTAAAAATGCTTGCCATGTAATAGATCAACCATTAATAATAAATTTGATTGTTGCTTGAAGCAAGGAACAAACGTTTCTTACCTTGAAAACAGAGGTTTAAGACCTTCTGTGGCAAGCTTAAAATGAGGTAAATAAGATAAAGCCAATTAATATATCCTAATAACTTTTGAAAGCCATTTACCTAAAAATTCTAAAAGTCTATAGGAGCAAGGGCCTGTAACAAACATTCTATGAACATTATACACTGAAATTTTTAAGATCTTAACTTCTGTATTGAAAGAGAGACAAAACACTTTTTCTCACAAGACATAAGGCTGTTAGCCATTCCTTGAGGCAAAACTTTCTAATGAAATTGTTTTGTTGTCTCTTTAAAATTAGAAGCAAATGCTTTTATAATTATCAGAATGTAAAGCAAAAAACCAACCCTTTAAATTTACAATAATTTTATAGGGAGTAGACAGGCCAAATGTTAATGCTTTTATAGCCTCCTTGACCTTTCATAGATTTGAACTGTATTTTAACCCACACCTGGATAAGTCAAAAACCTTTTTTTTTTTTTTTTTTTTTTTTTTTTAAAGCCAAACACTCCCTAGGTGGGGCCTGTAAGGCAGAAACAATTTCTCAAAACTTCCTCACTAGCTTCCCCTGAGGCAGCTCTAAGCTTTGCATTAACTCAAATGTAAATTTTTTTATCTGCCCTAGGATCCACCTTGAGTCCTTGGCAAGGACTTTGTATGAGATTCCTCAAATGTAAATATCTTCTAATCTGAGCCTTTTATCTAAGACCAGACCCAAACCTACAAGGACAATTTAAGGATTAAACAAAAGAAACCTGTAATTTCATGGTCAAAGGAACCTACTTGATATCAAATACATTTCTACAGAGATCTCCTTTTTAATCTTGGAGGGTTAAATTTTGCTCCTACCATTGTAGCCTATAAACTTGTGGAAAAGAGGCAATGGGCCCCTAAAACCCATAGCTGTATCACTCTTAAAATTATCTTAATTACAAAATGTTAAGAATTATGAGCCTGTAAACTGAAAACTGTAGCCAATGACACACTGATTTTTATTGTAACTCAATGTTTTTTAGCAATATTAGAGCACAATTGTAATTTTGGAAGCAAATCTCAATTTTAAACAATCTATTTTCTTTAAAATCAATGGTAAACACATATTTACAGCACAAGGTTTGTATGCCAGTTCTTATGTTCAAGTGTATAACAGTGTAACTTATTAAAGAGACAATATTTTAAATCTTAATCTTTATTAAGTCTAATCTCTAGGCCAAGATTCACATGAAACACCATGTCAATTTAGGAGCGTCCCAAAGGCCTGTATTTCTTGGATTGTGTCATGTCACGTGGTGTTCTTTAAAATGGCGACTACCCTAAACTAAAAGCCTTAACCATCATGTCACGTGTTCAAAATGGCGACTACCCTAAACTACCAGCCTTAACCATCATGTCACGTGTTTAAAATGGCGACTACCCTAAACTACCAGCCTTAACCTAACTTTTGTTAATAACATTATACCTTTTAAATCATGTGTAGTGACTTAAGCCAATACTCTATAGTCAAGACATGTAAAATATACCTTTAAATCTAATTATAAACAAGAACAAGGCATGAGTGGCGTTAGGCCACGTGTAGTTAGTTAAGATAGCTCTAACACTGAATCACCAGTTTTAAACTAACCTTTTTTTAATAACACTATACCTTTTACATAATAACCAATTTATTTATAACTCTTTAGTCAAGAAATGTAAAGCCTTATATCATTAAAACCAATTAGAAACAAGTATAAAGCGACTACATGAATTTCACAAGCCAAACTAAAGTCTTCTCAAATCTCGAGGTTTCTGGGCTTTTAAGAGCGGCTTTTTCTCCAGCCATGTTTGTCTCTTGGGTGAGTGAGCTACGCTGCTGCAGCGTGGCTTTGAATCAATCTCCACACAAACTGTGGCTAGCTCAAGAGGTTACCAGTAGATGTAATCTTTACCAATTTTTTCTTTTTAACATGAAACAGTCATTCACACAAAGACACAGAGAGGACATAAACATACACATAGACAGTCGGTGCACCGGGACAAACACGGAAAGATACACAGAAAGTTAAGCATGCTTGTTAAGCAATTGTATCTATTTTCCTCTTTAAACAGCTCTTAGAAGCTGTGGACATATGCCTATTTTTAAAAACCCCTTTCTTTTCGCCGAAATCAGCTCTTACGAGCTTTGGGCAAATGTCTACCAAATTCTTTTCTCATATTTCCCTATCTTATCAACCCAAGCAGTCCTGCGCTGTGTCTACGCAGTATGTTTGAAAAACTGTATCTATTCCTGTACTCACAACCATAGACACGAATTCACTAGCGCTAGTTTTGTCCTCTATGTTGCTTACCGTGTGGACACTATTAATTTTCACCTTTTTCTGTGAAGCTTCGCTAGATAGGGCCACCTCAGGAATTCTCTCGTGCCAGGTCGCCCCACGTTGGGCGCCACTATGTAGCCGCCAGCAGCTACATGTAAACTGGGTTACCTGTTGAGAGAATTTTGGGGTCATAGGGAAGAGCGGCGAAAAGAAAGTACGGCCAAGTCAATGTTCACTGATCAAAGCCGTAAACTTTAATGGCGCCAGACCTTTTAACAGTTTGGGCAAACCCTCCCCCCAGACTCTAGGCTGAGTTCCGGTGGAAGTTGTCTAGCTTCTCTTGGAGGTCTTCGTCTTGACTGCTCCGGCAGCTGGGTGGGTCACCTGTTTAATTCAGGAATCCCTATACCAGGAAGAACAATGAACTTAACCTTTACTACGTACACTCCACCCTAGGTGGAGCAGAATCCTGGCTAACTGGGAGAAGTTAACCTTGACCAAAGTCAAACTCTGACCAAGTACAAGACTGCCCCAATATGGCTCTGTACACTCCCAAGGGCAAAAACTTCAACTAGAGAGTACATATGGTGTTACCCATGGCTTCAGATGCATAGGCAGCAGAGGATGGTCTTGTTGGATATCAAAGTGAAGAGAGTCCCCTAGTCCTAGAAAGGCTTGATGCAGCAGTGTAGGGGAATAGCAGGACCGGCAAGTTGGAGGGGGTTGATTGGGGAACAGGGGAGGGGAGATGGCTTATGGGACTCTCAGGGTGTGTGGGGGGGACAAGGAAAAGGGAAATAATTTTAAATGTGAATAAAGAAGATATCTAATAGAAATAAATAAGTAAATAAAAACATAAATAAATAAAATTTTAAAAAGTAGCTTAACTGTAGTTTCTTAAGGTTTTGGTATTATGTTATCAGAGATATGTATTAGCATATAATACCTGCTATGTAATATAAAAATGTGGATTGAGTCCTATGTACCATATTGTTTTATGTTTTACTTCACATTAAAATAACCCGATGCCCCAGTGTAGGGGAATATTAGGACAGTGAGGTGGAAGTGGCGGAGCACCCTCAAAGAAGCAGGGGGAGGGCAGATGGTAGAGGGGTTTGTGGAGAGGAAACCAGGAAAGTGGATAACATATGTAATATAAAAAAATAAAATATCCAATAAAAAGATATTATTAAAAATAACTAAAAATTCTTCATGAGAAAGTGCAAAGGAATTTCAAATAAATTCAGAAGATATTATTTTTGTATGATTTTGAGTTTTGGACTTTTATTTTTAACATTTAATTTGTTCTACTTAAAATGCCTGTGGAGACCAGAGATGTGGGAACCTCCAGAACTGCAGATACAGATAGATGTGACACAGGGCTGAGGGCTCTTTTAGTTCTGGTGTGGTGCAGACAAAAAGTGAAACAGGCCTTACATATATTTGGATCCCACAGGCTCAAACCAGATATGTTCAAAGGAAAAAACAATAACACCCTTGTTCTGATTTTAGAAATTTCCCAGTGACTTTAGACTTCCCATTCGTTATTGGATAAATGATTAAATGGAATTTATCAAAATCTCAGAGTACCAGAAGAATATTTGGCACACAGTATTTAATTTATATTGATGTCTTCTTGAGGATAAATTTTTATTAATAAACCACTTTACAACAACCTACTTTTTAACCTATAAACTCTTTTATAGTAAGCTACTTCTAAGAATCATTATTTATAAATTTAAGGTATGAAAATTACATTATTGTCATTGAAACCAAAGGTTTCAAGAATTTAATATTTTCTAAAAACTATAGTCCCGGTGTAGAAAGGAAACAAAAGTCTCTGCTTGAACTCATATATTTATCTCATTTTAGGATGGGAAATTTGAAGCAAGTGATAGAAATGAAAGAAATATGCAGTAATTTGGGTGTAAAATATTGAAAAAAATATTTTAAAAATCTAACTCGCAATTATAATATAGCCTCATAAACTTTTATTACTTTTGAGAATTGATTATTGTCTTAGGTCTAAGGTTTGAGTCCTTTTGTGTTGTACATTATTGTGCATTATTTCTGTGGTATTTCTAATAATCTTTGAAAAATACTAATTCCTATTAATTAAACTCACAGGACACTGAAAAATGTAGGCTTTATATTTTTCTACTTTTATGAAAATATAATTGTAAGTAATTATCATGTGCCTCTGTTACATGATAGTAACATTAAAGTTAGAATAACAGTAAAGTTTTATTTTTCTCAAGGACTTTTATGTCTTTAGATGAGGTTGCTGTTTCAAAAGCAGTAATAGCAGGAGGAGATATGGGTTTTATGGAGGAGGAACTAGGAAGGGGATAACATTTGAAATTTAAATAAATAAAATAGCCAACAAAAAAAGATATCAATAAATGCAACCAGAAGGAATTTGGGTTTATGAAGCAGGAATGCTAATTCAGAACATTTTCAATCAATCCCTATTTTCTCTGCTGTTTTTCTATTGTCTAGATTTTTAAATTATTGCATGTTATCCATTTATATTTGCAATAGTCAGGAGTATTCTAAATGTTCTAACATCATTTAATTTTGCTCATTTGGGGGATCATTTGTACTACACATGCATTTGAATTTGAAAATATGCTCTCTGACATAATGTCATTTTCCACTGTACATTGTTTTATCAATTCCTAAAACAGACATATTCAGATTCACACAAAATGACTGATTTTTCAGATTTATTCTAGATTTTAATAGATGACTGCGCTATTGACAAGTTATGCCATCTAGAGTCATCTGAAACTAAAAAATCTCAATTGGGAAAAATTCTGTATAATATCTGGCTGTAGGATATTCTGTAGTGTATTTTCTTATTAGTGACTGATAAGGGAGGGCTCAGCTCATTGTACTTGTCTGTGGAGCCATCCTCAGGTTGGTGATCCTGGGTTCTATAATAAAGAAGGCTGAGTAAGCTAAGAGGAGCAAGCCAGGAAGCAGCCCCCTTCCCAGGCCTCAGCATCAGGTTCTGTATTCAGGTTTCAGACCTGCCCAGACTTCCTTCAGTGATGAACTATGATATGGAAGAGTAAGAAAAATAAAAACTTTCTAACTTGCATTTGATCATGGTGTTTCATCATATTAGCAGTCACTCTAACTAGGATGATGATATTTATATTTTCTGTGCACTGTAAAGAACATGTTTCAGTTGTCAATGGAATAATTGCTTACTGTTTGGTTGAAAATTCATTATGTATTATGGGGGATGCTACAGACAAAAGAGTCTAAATGTGCCTAGTGTGCTTAATGATGTCTGTATTGACACATTTCTGTTGGGATAATAAAACGCTGTGAAGACAAAAGCAAAACAGAAAAAAATAGCAACAGCAAATTTAGTGAGAAAGGCTCATTGTGGTTTTCACTTCAAGATTCAGAGTGCATCATGGCATAGCAAACACTATAGCAGACAGGTAAAGCATGATGGCAAGGGCAGGAACAAGAACCCAGGGAGTCACATTTAACAGCACCCAGGAGCACAAAAAGAAAACAGGAAATGGGGTCAGGTTATAAGTTCTGAAAGACTGTCCTCCATAATGTACTTCCTCCACAGGGCTTCTAAAAACCCCATACACTTTCCAAACAGTGCCACCATTTGGGGACAAAGTAATTAAACACACAGGGATATGGACATCATTTTATATTCAAACCCAGATACCTTTTGTACACAGGGTGGTACTAAGGACTTTCAAGTGAGTTGTGGAAAATGTTCAAGTGCTATAATTGTTCAGGTGTGCTAAAATTGTTTGGGTGTTTTATGAGTTTAGTCCTTGATTGTATATTGCGAATGTATATAAAGTCAACTTTGTAAGAATGTGAGTATTCATTGTTATTCTTTGAAATACTACTATGTATTTTCACCAGAATTGATAAGACATGAATATTGGTTATTGTTCACTCATGATCATGTTTCATAGATAAAAATAGATACTATTTCACTGTGAAGAACTCTCATTTTAGTTAATAAACTTCCTAATTTTTATTATAGCTAACCATTAATTACATCATTAATACTGCATTAAATATTCACCACAAATTCAAGAGGACAGACTCATTTACACTACAATCTTGGTTCTGTCAATCGATTATATATTCAAGCTTTGCAGGATAAATAATGGATTTGTTCCTGACATGGATATTATGTTTAAATCTCCTCTACTGGTTTCCCACTCTCATTGGACCAGAGACACTGTCCTGCATATTCCTTGTGCCCAGATGTAGGGAAACAAATTGTATAGCCTAAATGACTGAACATTGTTGATCAAATATAAGTTCCATGACCTAACTTCTTAAAGCAAGCAAAAAAGGGCACAGGAATATGACTTTGTTAGTTTATATCATGACTCAATGTCGTGTCCAAGAGAATGGCAGAGAATATCAAGCACTGTGGTAGGAAGAGGATGCTGAGATTTCATATCCTTTACAAGTGAAGAAAGCAAATGTGATGTGGCCTGAGGATTTTAATCTCAATGCCCACTTACAGTATATACTCCCTCCAGCAAAGAAAAACCAGTTAAATCTCCTTAAAAAGTACCTCCATGCAGGGATCACGTGTTCAAATACAAAGGCGGTGAGAAACATTATCACCACAGTAATAAAGCAGGGAAGGTACATGAGTATTATGGAGGTTTGATCAGGGCATACAGTAAATATCTGATTTAAATTAATCTAAATAAAAGATGCATTTTAATTGACTTTTGAAAACTTAAATATTAAGTCAGGTACAAGACTCCTATTAAATATAACAAAATGCAACGTACAGTTAGAAAACAGGAAAAGGAAGGTTGAGCATATCCTAGGATATGAAAGAAATCTGAACATTTAAAAGAAGTAATACTGTATCTAGCATATGCTCTGGCCATAATGGAGGAAGAATAAAGACCTTTAATATACTCAAAACTAATCCTCCAATTTCTGTACATGGTCACAAGGAAAAGGAATCTCACAAATGTTACAAGAAATTTGAGATAGATAAATTACTATGGATTTCCTTGGTAAATGCAATTTATTGTCAAGAATCATTTACTGGAAAAAACAGAACAGTAGATGATACATGGAAATAAAGGTGAGCATGAAGATAAAGAAGAACGGGGGTCAGCACAGGATATGATAAGGATCAAAATTTTGCACATTTTAAACTAATATTTTAACCATTTCTCCATCTTTTTAGCCCTTCTTATATATCTTCCTAAAATTCCCTTTCACAGTCATGTAATTTTCTTTAATTATTATTCTTCTAAATAGAAAGACATACAAACACACACCACATGAAATATATGTTCTACAAACTGCTGTGTTCATTTACATATATATTCAGTTTTGGCCTTTTTGTACTGAATAACCAGTTAGGCAACTAATTCTGAGGATGACTAATCCTTCTACTCACAGATATCAATAATTGCTATGCTTGTTTTTTAAAGACATATTCTTAATTTACATTTCAATTGTTATCCCATTTCCTTTAACCCTCCCAAAACACCATAGCTCATCCCCGTTCCCCCTACTCACCAACCCACCTACTTCCTCTACCATGTTCTGGCATTCCTCTCTGCTGGTGCATTCAGCCTTCTCAGGACCAAAGACCTCTCCTCCCTTTGAGACCAATAAGGCCATCCTCTGCCTTTGTTTGGTCAGTGAATTATATCTTGCATTTTCCAAGCTTCTCTGCAAATATCCACCTATCAGAGAGTCCATACTATGTATGTTCTTTTATGATTGGGTTACCTCACTCAGGATGATATTTTTTGGTTCCATCCATTTGCCTAAGAATTTCATGAATCTGTTGTTTGTAATAGCTGAGTAGTATTCCATTATGTAAATATACCACTTTTTCTGTATCCATTCCTTTGTTGAGGGGCATCTAGGGTGTTTCCAGCTTCTGGCCATTACAAATAAGGCTGCTATGAACATAGTGGAGATGTGTCTTTATTACATTCTGGGTCCTCTGTAGTACAATGTCCAACTTTCTAAGGAACCTCCAAACTGATTTCCAGAGTGGTTGTACCAACTTGCAATCCCACCAACATTGGAGGAGTGTTCCTCTTTCTCCCCATCCTTGCCAATACCTGATGTCACCTAAGATTTTGATCTTAGCCATTCTGACTGGTGTGAGGTAGCATCTCAGGGTTGTTTTGATTGCATTTCAGTGATGACTAAGGATGTTGAACATTTCTTTAGGCACTTCTTGGCCATTTGAGATTCCTCTGTTGAGGATTCTTTGTTCATCCCTGTACCACATTTTTCATATGGTTATTTGGCTCTCTGGAGTCTGACTTCTTGAGTTCTTTGTATATATTGGATATTAGCCCTCTGTAGGGTGAAGAGTTGGTAAAGATCTTTTCCCAATTTGTTGCCATTTTGTCCTATTGACAGTGTCCTTTGCCTTACAGAAACATTGTAATTTTATGAGGTCCCATTTGCCAGTTCTTGATCTCAGAGCATAAGCCATTGGTATTCTGTTCATTAAAATTTCCCTGTGCTCATGTGTTTGAGGCTCTTCCAAACTTTCTCTTGTATTAGTTTCAGGGTATCTGGTTTTAAGTGGAGGTCTTTGATCCACTTGGACCAGAGCTTTTTACAAGGAAACAAGAATGGATTGATGGGCATTCTTCTACATGCTAACCACCGTTTGAACCAGTACCAGATATTGAAAGTGCAGGTTTTTATCCCCCTGGATGGGTTTAGCTCCTTTGTCAAATATCAAGTGATCATAGACTGTAGGTTCATTTCTGGAAGTTTACCTAGGAATCAATAATGGTTCTATATACAGAAATCCATCAATGTAATCCACTACATTAACAAACTCAAAGAAAAAAGCCACATGATCTTCTTATTAGATACTGAAAAGGCATTTGACAAAATTCAACACTACTTCATGATAAGTCTTGGAAAGATCAGGAATTCAAGGCCCATACCTAAACATAGTAAAAGCAATATAGAGCAAACCAGTAGCCAATATTATACTACATGGAGAGAAACTTGAAAGAATTTCACTAAAATCAGGGACAAACAAGGATATCCACTCTTTTCCTACCTATTCAATATAGAACTCTAAGTCCTTGCCAGAGCAATTAGACAACAAAAGGAGGTCAAATGTAATTGACCCAAACAAATCAGTAGCCTTCCTATACTCAAAGAATAAACAGGCTGGGAAAGAAAATAGGGAAATGACACCCTTCGCAATAGTTACAAATAATATAAAATTCTTTGGTGTGACTTTAAGGAAACAAATGAATGATCTGTATGACAAGAATTTCAATCTCTGAAGAAAGAATTCCAAGCTCTCAGAAGATGGGATAATCTCCCATGCTCCCGGATTGGTAGGATTAATACAATAAAAATGGCCATCTTGCTGAAAGCAATCTACAGATTCAATGCAATTCCTGTCAAAATTCCCACTCAATTCTTCATAAAGTTAGAAAGAGCAATTTGGAAATTCATTTGGAACAATATAAAAGCCAGGATAGTGAAAACTATTCTCAACAATAAAAGAATTTTTCTTTGGAATAACCAATTCAACCTCAAGCTGTACTACACAGTAATAGTGGTTAAAAACTGCATAGTATTTGTACAGTAACAGGCAGGTAGAGGCAGAGAACTCTTAAACTGTTCATATTTAATATTAGTAAAGACTTACATTTGCCATTACCATGAAAATTTTACTAACATCTGAAAATTCTAACGTTGGAATTTGAGTTGGTACAAAATTTATTAACAAGTACTGCTTCTTTATTCATTTGTCACATATATCTTTATGTCAAAATAACAAATTGTGTTTTAATCTTTATATTATAATCTTTACTAATGTAGATGAAAACCATTAAATCCATAGAATTGCAAAATACAAAACATGGACTTTTTTTCTTGAGAGTTTACATGACTATCATTATAACATTGAATTACTATGCAATGTTCTTTATATTCTTAACAGGAAAGATTCAGTGTCATTTTCTTTATGACGACTCCAGAATAACAAATGTCTTCATTTTTCTTCATTTGTAAATATAAATAATTTCTGAAGGTTGTTTCTTCTCAAATATAGAACAATAATTTTTAGTAGTTTAGAAATATCATTTCAAAGGTTTCTCTTCCCTGTGTTTTCTGATAAGAAATCAATTGATGTTTCTGTTTTAGTTGAGTTGTGTTGATGCTTTATAGAGTCTTGCTCTGTTGCTTTGATTGTTATTTTATTAGCTATTTAAGTATCAGTCTCTGTCAAATGTAGGATCCCATTGTTCTTTTAAGATTTATAGATTCCTATAATTGCATGAATGTGCAGCATTAAGGGCTATGTCTTTTTAAGCATTACTTCATTGTTTTGTTTTTTCCTGTTCTCCTTGTAAGACTCCAAGAGCAATGCTTCTTTTCATCAACTTGTTTTTATAAGCCTTTAAGAATTTAAGACTTCACTGTTCTTAGTTTTTAAATTTTATTTTGAATCTTTTTTTTATTCGATATATTTTTTATTTACATTTCAAATGATTTCCCCACTCCCAAAGAGTCCCGTAAGCCCCCTTCTCTCCCCCTGTCCTCCCACCCACCCCTTCCCACTTCCCCGTTCTGGTTTTGCTGAATACTGCTTCATTGAGTCTTTCCAGAACAAGGGGCCACTCTTCCTTTCTTCTTGTACCTCATTTGATGTGTGGATTATGTTTTGGGTAATCTAGGTTTCTAGGTTAATATCCACTTATTAGTGAGTGCATACCATGATTCATCTTTTGAGTCTGGGTTACCTCACTTAGTATTATGTTCTCTAGCTCCATCCATTTACCTAAGAATTTCATGAATTCGTTGTTTCTAATGGCTGAATAGTACTCCATTGTGTAGATATCCCACATTTTTTGCATCCACTCTTCTGTTGAGGGATACCTGGGTTCTTTCCAACACCTGGCAATTATAAATAGGGCTGCTATGAACATAGTAGAGCATGTATCCTTATTACATGGTGGGGAATCCTCTGGGTATATGCCCAGGAGTGGTATAGCAGGATCTTCTGGAAGTGAGGTGCCCAGTTTTCGGAGGAACCGCCATACTGATTTCCAGAGTGGTTGTACCAATTTGCAACCCCACCAGCAGTGGAGGAGTGTTCCTCTTTCTCCACGCCCTCTCCAACACCTGCTATCTCCTGAATTTTTAATCTTAGCCATTCTGACTGGTGTAAGGTGAAATCTCAGGGTTGTTTTGATTTGCATTTCCTTAATGACTAATGATGTTGAGCATTTTTTAAGATGCTTCTCCGCCATCCGAAGTTCTTCAGGTGAGAATTCTTTGTTTAACTCTGTACCCCATTTTTTAATAGGGTTGTTTGGTTTTCTGGAATCTAACTTCTTGAGTTCTTTATATATATTGGATATTAGCCCTCTATCTGATGTAGGATTGGTGAAGATCTTTTCCCAATTTGTTGGTTGCCGATTTGTCCTCTTGATGGTGTCCTTTGCCTTACAGAAACTTTGTAATTTTATGAGGTCCCATTTGTCAATTCTTGCTCTTAGAGCATATGCTATTGGTGTTCTGTTCAGAAACTTTCTCCCTGTACCGATGTCCTCAAGGGTCTTCCCCAGTTTCTTTTCTATTAGCTTCAGAGTGTCTGGCTTTATGTGGAGGTCCTTGATCCATTTGGATTTGAGCTTAATACAAGGAGAAAAGGACGGATCAATTCGCATTTTTCTGCATGCTGACCTCCAGTTGAACCAGCACCATTTGTTGAAAAGGCTATCTTTTTTCCATTGGATGTTTTCAGCCTCTTTGTCGAGGATCAAGTGGCCATAGGTGTGTGGGTTCATTTCTGGATCTTCAATCCTGTTCCATTGATCCTCCTGCCTGTCACTGTACCAATACCATGCAGTTTTTAACACTATTGCTCTGTAGTATTGCTTGAGGTCAGGGATACTGATTCCCCCAGAATTTCTTTTGTTGCTGAGAATAGTTTTAGCTATCCTGGGTTTTTTGTTATTCCAGATGAATTTGATAATTGCTCTTTCTAACTCTGTGAAGAATTGAGTTGGGATTTTGATGGGTATTGCATTGAATCTGTAGATTACTTTTGGCAAAATGCCCATTTTAACTATATTGATTCTACCGATCCATGAGCATGGGAGGTTTTCCCATTTTTTGAGGTCTTCTTCCATTTCCTTCTTCAGAGTCTTGATGTTCTTGTCATACAGATCTTTCACATGTTTGGTAAGAGTCACCCCAAGATACTTTATACTATTTGTGGCTATTGTGAAGGGGGTCATTTCCCTAATTTCTTTCTCAGCCTGCTTATCCTTTGAGTATAGGAAGGCCACTGATTTGCTTGTGTTGATTTTATAACCTGCCACTTTGCTGAAGTTGTTTATCAGCTGTAGGAGCTCTCTAGTGGAGTTTTTTGGGTCACTTAGGTAGACTATCATGTCGTCTGCAAACAATGATACATTGACTTCTTCCTTTCCAATTTGTATCCCTTTGACCTCCTTATGTTGTCGAATTGCCCGAGCTAGTACCTCAAGTACAATATTGAAAAGATAAGGAGAAAGGGGGCAACCCTGTCTAGTCCCTGATTTTAGTGGGATTGCTTCAAGTTTCTCTCCATTTAGTTTGATGCTGGCTACTGGTTTGCTGTATATTGCTTTTACTATGTTTAGGTATGGGCCTTGAATTCCTGTTCTCTCCAAGAGTTTAAGCATGAAAGGATGCTGAATTTTGTCAAATGCTTCTTCAGCATCCAATGAAATGACCATGTGGTTTTGTTCTTTGAGATTGTTTATGTAGTGGATTGCATTGATGGATTTCCGTATATTGAACCAACCCTGCATTCCCGGGATAAAGCCTACTTGATCATGGTGGATGATTCTTTTAATGTGTTCTTGGATTCGGTTGGCAAGAATTTTATTGAGTATTTTTACATCGATGTTCATAAGGGAAATTGGTCTGAAGTTCTCTTTCTTTGTTGGATCTTTGTGTGGTTTTGGTATCAGAGTAATTGTGGCTTCGTAGAAGGAATTGGGTAGTGTTCCTTCTGTTTCTATTTTGTGGAATAATTTGAAGAGTATTGGTGTTAACTCTTCTTTGAAGGTCTGATAGAATTCTGCACTGAAACCATCTGGTCCTGTGCTTTTTTTGGGTGGAAGACTTTCTATGACTCCTTCTATTTCTTTAGGCATTATGGGACTGTTTAGATGATCTATTTGGTCCTGATTTAATTTTGGTATTTGGTATCTGTCAAGGAAATTGTCCATTTCCTCCAGGTTCTCCAGTTGTGTTGAGTACAGGCTCTTGTAGTAGGATCTGATGATTTTTTGGATTTCCTCAGTTTCTGTTGTTATATCTCCCTTTTCATTTCTAAGTTTGTTAATTTGGATACTTTCTCTGTGCCCTTTGGTCAGTCTGGCTAAGGGTTTATCTATCTTGTTGATTTTCTCAAAGAACCAGCTCCTGGTTTTGTTGATTCTTTGTATGGTTCTCTTTGTTTCTACTTGATTGATTTCAGCCCTGAGTTTGATGATTTCCTGCCTTCTACTCCTCCTGGGTGAAATAGCTTCTTTTTGTTCCAGGGCTTTCAGGTGTGTCATTAACCTGGTAATGTAAGCTCTCTCCATTTTCTTTTTGGAGGCACTCAGGGCTATGAGTTTTCCTCTTAGCACTGCTTTCATTGTGTCCCATAGATTTGGGTATGTTGTGTCTTCATTTTCATTGTGTTCTAAAAAGTCTTTAATTTCTTTCTTTATTTCTTCCTTGACCAATGTATCATTGAGTAGAATATTATTCAGTTTCCACGTGTATGTGGGTTTTCTGTTGTTTTTGTTGTTATTGAAGACCACTTTTACTCCATAGTGATCTGATAGGAGACATGGGATTAGTTCGATCTTCTTATATTTGTTGAGGTCTGTCTTGTGACCAATTATATGGTCGATTTTGGAGAAGGTACCATGAGGTGCTGAGAAAAAGGTATATTCTTTTGTTTTAGGATAGAATGTTCTATATATATCTGTTAAATCTAATTGGTCCAAAGCTTCAATTAATTTCATTATGTCCCTGTTTAGTTTCTGTTTTCCTGATCGGTCCATTGAGTGCAGTGTTGAAGTCACCCACAATTATTGTGTTAGGTGCAATGTGTGCTTTGAGCTTTAATAAAGTTTCTTTTACGAATGAGGGTGCCCTTGCATTTGGAGCATAGATGTACAGGATTGAGAGTTCTTCTTGTTGTATTTTTCCTTTGACCAGCAAGAAGTGTCCCTCTGGGTCTCTTTTGATGACTTTGGGTTGAAAGTCAATTTTATCTGATATTAAAATGGCTACTCCAGCTTGTTTCCTGAGACCATTTGCTTGTAAAATTGTCTTCCAGCCTTTTACTCTAAGGTAGTGTTTGTCTTTGACCCTTAGGTGTGTTTCCTGTAAGCAGCAAAATGTAGGGTCCTGTTTACATATCCAGTCAGTTAGTCTATGTCTTTTTATTGGGGCATTGAGTCCATTGATGTTAAAAGATATTAAGGAATAGTGATTGTTACTTCCTGTCATTTTTGACGTTATTTTTTAAATTTTATTGCTTAACTTCTTTTGGGTTTGATGAAAGGTTACTTTCTTGCTTTTTCCAGGGTGAAGTTTCCCTCCTTGTATTGGTGTTTTCCTCCTATTATCCTTTGTAGGGCTGGGTTTGTGGATAGATATTGGGTAAACTTGGTTTTGTCATGAAATATCTTAGTTTCTTCATCTATGGTGATTGAGAGTTTTGCTGGATATAGTAGTTTTGTTTGGCATTTGTGTTCTCTTAGAGTCTGCATGAGATCTGTCCAAGACCTTCTAGCCTTCATAGTCTCAGGTGAAAAGTCTGCTGTGATTCTGATAGGTCTTCCTTTATATGTTACTTGGCCTTTTTCTCTTACTGCCTTTAATATTCTTTCTTTGTTTAGTACATTTGGTGTTTTGATTATTATGTGACGGGAAGTATTTCTGTTCTGGTCCAGTCTGTTTGGAGTTCTGTAGGCTTCTTGTATATTCATGGGCATCTCTCTCTTTAGGTTAGGGAAGTTTTCTTCCATAATTTTATTGAAGATATTTGCTGGCCCTTTAAGCTGTAAATCTTCACTCTCATCTATGCCTATAATCCTTAGGTTTGGTCTTCTCATTGTGTCCTGGATTTCCTGGATATTTTGGGTTATAAGCTTTTTGCTTTTTGCATTTTATTTAACTGTTGTGTCCATGGTTTCTATGGTATCTTCAGCGTCTGAGATTCTTTCTTCTATCTCTTGTATTCTGTTGTTGATATTTGCATCTATGTCCACTGATTTCTTCCCAAGGCTTTCTATCTCCAAAGTTGTCTCCCTTTTAGTTTTCTTAGTTGTTTCTACTTCTGATTTTAGATCCTGGATTGTTTTGCTTAGCTCCTTCACTTGCTTGTTTGTGCTTTCCTGTAATTCTTTAAGAGATTTTTGTGTTTCCTCTTTCATGACCGCAGCCTGTTGACCAAAGTTCTCCTGTATTTCTTTAAGTGTTTTTTGTGTTTCCTCCTTATTGGCTTTTGTATTCTCCTGGATTTCTTTCAATGATTTTTGTGTTTCCCTTGCAAGGGCTTCTAACTTTTGATCCATTTTCTCCTGAATTTCTTTAAGTATGTCCTTCATGTGTTCCTGTACCAGCATCATGACCAGTGATTTTAAATCCAAATCTTGTTTTACTGGTGTGATGGGGTATCCAGGACATGCTGGTAAAGGAGAATTGGGTTCAGATGTTGCCATATTGCCTTGATTTCTGTTAGTGACGTTCCTGCGTCTGCCTTTTGCCATCTAGTTCTTACTGGTGTTAGTTGGTGTTGTCAATGCTGGACTCACCAGTGCAAGCTGCCCCTTCCCAGGTGGCCTCTGGTGCACAGCTTACCTCCTGCACTGCCTGGAGACAGGGTGTTGTTGCCCAGGCTGTTTAGACCCCGAAGCAGACACCTGAAGGCTCCTGCTGGGGCCCGCTGGATTCACTGGAGCACACCAACTTCTCCCTGCTGGCCGCCTGGAAGCCCCACCTGCCTCTTTCAGGACTTAGGAGATGTGGTGTTGCTGCTCAGGCTGATCTGGATCCGGAAGCTTAGAGGCTACTGCCAGAGGCCTCAGGATCAAAACCTAGGCTCTCTCCCGCTGGCCGCCCGGAAGCACCACCTGCCTCCTTCAGGACCTGGAGATGTGGCACTGCTGCTCAGGCCGATCTGGATCCGGAAGAGGAGAAGTCGGAGGGCTACCACCAGAGGCCTCAGGACAGAAGCCCAAGCTGGAACGAGCTGTGCTGTGAGCTCCCAGACTGCCTCTGGGCGCACACCGGGTCCCCCACACCTCCTGGAGACCGAGCGCTGTGGCCCAGGCTGTTCAGAACCCAAAGCAGGCGCCTGAAGGCTCCCGCTGGGGCCCGCTGGATTCACCAGAGCACACTGACCTCTCCCGCTGGCAGCCCGGAAGCACCACCTGCCTCCTTCAGGACCTGGAGACGTCACTGTTCTTAGTTTTAACTTCTTTCTTCTTTTTGTTCCTCAATGGAGGAATCATGAAAGAGGCTTCTTTCTTCTGTCTCTTTAAATTACTATTGAATCTTCACTGATTTTTTTATTACATTCATTACAGTTTATTACTTAGATTTTACATGGGATTCCTAACTGTAAAGTTTTGGGTTGTTATTGATATTCTCTTTTATAGAATATATCTGCAATCATTTCTCCAATTTCATTGATGTTTCAATCCTCTTTTATACTTTTTATTTTAAAAATGATATCTGGATATTTTCAGTTATAGAAATAAAAAAAATTAATAACTTGTTTTATCAGCAAAGATTGTTTTTCAGCCATGGTTAACTATTTTTTTTAAAGATTATTATTTGATGACAACACCGCCTTCCTTTTTTCCCCTCTGAACCCTCACCTATACTCCTCCTACCTTGCATTTTGATTCATAGCCTATTTTTTCATTAATTGTTATTATATGAATATATGAAAATTCTTGAGTAATTTTAAGTGATCATGGCCTAGGAACATAGATTCAGCTTAATCCAATTCCTTGTTCTAACGTGGTAGCATGTCATGACATTTTTATACCTTTACAGAACAAAGAAGTCAGAAACCTAAGCAAGTTTAAAACATAAAGGTGAGCATATCATAGAGTCAGGTACAGTAAGAACTGGAAAGCACCTCTATGGGTCTAGGATATGATCTGATGAAATTCTTAGCTTTTGGAGTGTTGGAAGCTAGTAGTTTTTTAACTTAATTCTAAAAGTTATTTTATACATTAGTCACAAAATGTTAGTTCCTATACAGAGCTGGGGAAAGAATGGCTGTTGTGAGGTTAGAATTAGCTCAGGATAAGCCTATGGACCAGAAACAATTCTCTCTCTCACCTGGACTAACATTCTAATCAGCCAATCAGTCTCTGTTAAAAACGTTTTTCAGTTTTCATTCACTGCCAATCTTTTCTGAGTATGCAGCTTGCTCTGTGCTTTTATATGGCCTTTGAATTTCTCACAGTGAAGAATGCTGAATATTTCAATGTCTCAAAGAACTTCCTTTTGGATTTTCTCCCGAGGCTTTGTTAGACTAATAGATTCATTTGTTCTGCTTTCATTATTTAAAACATCTCAATATTTTCTTCTATCATTTTTGAGCATTACTGATGAAAAGTACCAATTTTATGATAAATTTTATTAAGTATATAATTACTTTATTATTTTAACATAGCAGCTGCTGATAAATATATACTTATTATCTTTACACTAATATTAATACTTTTATGATAAAATTAGGAGATAATATTCAATATATTAAGTATAATATTATAGCAAATATTAAATATATTAGCACCAGCTATATATTGCTTCTTTTTTATTATTATATTGTTTCTTAAGTATGAATTGTTCATAGAATAATCACATGTTTTTACTTACTTCTAATATTTCCAAACAGCATGTCTACTGGAAGTAGGTTTTATTTTTTAATTCTATATTTGTACCAGAGAAAAAGGAGAAAAGAACTATAGTGAATTCTTTTACTGAAAACGACTCAATTCTTTCCTGCTATGAGTATCAAAGGGGTGGATGTTGTACCATGATTTCAATAGGAAAATAAAAATAGCCTAGGTCTTTGTGACAGATGTCAAGCATGCTGACTACTGGTGAAAGAAAAACTGTCTGATCCTGTGCAGAGACAGCTTGCAGGATTAAAGACGTACCTCTTTATCTCGGCTTCAAGCAGAGAATTTAAAGAGAATAGGGTATGAATGTTACTTCAGATCAGGAAAGACTCCAGGAAATTTCATCATCCCAGGGAAACAAAGGGGTAACAAAAAGTATGAAAAAATATGAAAAAAAACCCATAAGCTTATCAGTGTATTTTCCTTATTTTTAAGCCTAAAATAATAACCATGATAGATTATCTCTGGTCTTAAAATTCTTAAAATTCTTCAATAGTAAATAAATAGGCCAGCACACCTTGAATAGCATGTAATTATATGATAAAATAGCGTATGATTATTTGATTAAAAATAAAATATGTCTGGACTGTAAAAATAAAAGTAATTAAAAATAAATACACAAGATCGGCGGCGGCGGCGGCGGCGGCAGCAGCGGCAGCAGTGGCTGCTCCAGCTGAAGGGCCATCAGCAGTGGAACCAAGGCGTCACAGGGACCAGTTAGGCCCTGCGCCCACGACCACTGACCTTCGCTGACCAGCCGGACAGCAAGCAGCTGCAGTTGTGCGGCGCCTTTCCTGCACGGAGGCCACTTCAGAACTCGGCCTCCCACCAGTCAGGAGAGGAGGATCCATCTTGGTTCCGTACTCCAGGAATCGGACAGACTGAGGTACACAAACATAATCCGAGGCCAACACCGCGGTGGTCTGAGCCCGACGGGCGTTGGCCTGCACCCAGGCCCTGGGCGGGTCGGGGGGCCATCGGGGTGCCAACCCAACCAGGAGGTTTTTTGCCCAGGCCTGCGAGCACGCCGCCGCCATTTTGCCTGCAGGACGAGAGAGAGCTCAGGCGGGCAGACCTGTAACAGGCATAGCCTAAGGCTAACAAAGCGGGGGTCCAGGCCCCAAAAGGCACAGGACTGACCCCAAGAACTGGGCGGCTTGGTGGGCCATCTGTGAGTCAACCCGCCCAGGTGATTGTTAGCAAAGCAGACTCTCCCGGCGCTTTCAGGGAGCGCGGGCGCACACGCCCGCCATCCTAGTCACCTGGCAAACCCAATTAACAGTCAAAGCCGTAGGGGAACTTTGCTCGGACCTTGGCCTCCCAGGCTTTTGCCTGGACTCAGGGACTGGGCGGCCAGGCTAACCTTGTGTGCGATAGCCCGGTTGGCAGATCGGCTGCCCAGCGGAGTGAGTGGAACTCAGGGGAGGTCACAGTAGCATACACCGTCGGCACTCCCTGGGAGTGCACACGGGCTCCATCTGCTCCACAGACACAATCTGGGGCAAGGCCTCAGGCAGAAGCCCTTAGCTCTACTCTCTCCGCTTCCGGATCCAGATCAGTCTGGGCGGCAGCATTACATCTCCAAGTCCTGCAAGTGGCTAGCTGGGCTTCCGGGCGGCCAGCTGGGAGAAGTCAGTGTGCTCCAGTGAATCCAGCGGGCCCCAGCGGGAGCCTTCGGGTGCCTGCTTTAGGATCTGAACAGCCTGGGCAGCAGCACACTGTCTACAAGCAGTGCAGGAGGTAAGCTGTGCACCAGAGGCCAACTGGGAAGGGGCAGCTTGCACTGGTGAGTCCAGCACTGACAAGATAAACTAACACCAGTGAGATCTAGATGGCAAAAGGCAAACGCAGGAACGTCACTAACAGAAATCAAGGCAATATGGCAACATCTGAACCCAATTCTCCTCTACCAACATGTCCTTCATACCCCATCACACCAGTAAAACAAGATTTGGATTTAAAATCACTGGTCATGATGCTGGTACAGGAACACATGAAGGTCATACATAAAGAAATTCAGGAGACAATGGATCAAAAGGTAGAAGCCCTTGCAAGGGAAACACAAAAATCATTGAAAGAAATCCAGGAGAATACAAAAGCCAACAAGGAGGAAATGCAAAAAACACTTAAAGAAATACACTTTGCTCAACAGGCTGAGGTCATGAAAGACGAAACACAAAAATCTCTTAAAGAAATACAGGAGAACTTTGGTCAACAGGCTGAGCTCATGAAAGAGAAAACACAAAAATCTCTTAAAGAATTACAGGAAAACACAAACATGCAAGTGAAGGAGCTAAGCAAAACCATCCAGGATCTAAAATCAGAAGTAGAAACAACTAAGAAAACTCAAAGGGAGACAACTTTGGAGATAGAAAGCCTTGGGAAGAAATCAGGGGACAGAGATACAAATATCAACAACAGAATACAAGAGATAGAAGAAAGAATCTCAGATGCTGAAGATTCCATAGAAACCATGGACTCAACAGTTAAAGAAAATGCAAAATGCAAAAAGCTTGTAACCCAAAATATCCAGGAAATCCAGGACACAATGAGAAGACCAAACCTAAGGATTATAGGCATAGAGGAGAGTGAAGATTTACAACTTAAAGGGCCAGCAAATATCTTCAATAAAATTATGGAAGAAAACTTCCCTAACCTAAAGAGAGAGATGCCCATGAATATACAAGAAGCCTACAGAACTCCAAACAGACTGGACCAGAACAGAAATACTTCCCGTCACATAGTAATCAAAACACCAAATGTTCTAAACAAAGAAAGAATACTAAAGGCAGTAAGAGAAAAAGGACAAGTAACATATAAAGGAAGACCTATCAGAATCACAGCAGACTTTTCACCTGAGACTATGAAGGCTAGAAGGTCCTGGGCAGATCTCATGCAGACTCTAAGAGAACACAAATGCCAACCAAAACTACTATATCCAGCAAAACTCTCAATCACCATAGATGGAGAAACTAAGATATTTCATGACAAAACCAAGTTTACCCAATATCTATCCACAAACCCGGCCCTAAAAAGGATAATAGGAGGACAACACCAATACAAGGAGGGAAACTTCACCCTGGAAAAAGCAAGATAGTAACCTTTCATCAAACCCAAAAGAAGTTAAGCATTCAAATTTAAAAAATAACGTCAAAAATGATAGGAAGTAACAATCACTATTCCTTAATATCTCTTAACATCAATGGACTTAATGCCCCAATAAAAAGACACAGACTAACTGAATGGATACGTAAACAGGACCCTACATTTTGCTGCTTACAGGAAACACACCTCAGGGTCAAAGACAAACACTACCTTAGAGTAAAAGGCTGGAAGACAATTTTACAAGCAAATGGTCTCAGGAAACAAGCTGGAGTAGCCATTTTAATATCAGATAAAATTGACTTTCAACCCAAAGTCATCAAAAGAGACCCTGAGGGACACTTCTTGCTGGTCAAAGGAAAAATACAAAAAGAAGTACTGACAATCCTGAACATCTATGCCCCAAATGTAAGGGCACCCTCTTTTGTAAAAGAAACTTTATTAAAACTAAAAGCACACATTGCACCTAACACAATAATTGTGGGTGACTTCAACACTGCACTTTCCTCAATGGACCGATCAGGAAAACAGAAACTAAACAGGGACACAATGAAACTAATTGAAGCTTTGGACCAATTAGATTTAACAGATATATATAGAACATTCTATCCTAAAACAAAAGAATATACCTTTTTCTCAGCACCTCATGGTACCTTCTCCAAAATCGACCATATAATTGGTCACAAGACAGACCTCAACAAATATAAGAAGATCGAACTAATCCCATGCCTCCTATCTGATCACTATGGAGTAAAAGTGGTCTTCAATAGCAACAGAAACAACAGAAAGCCCACATACACGTGGAAACTGAACAATACTCTACTCAATGATACCTTGGTCAAGGAAGAAATAAAGAAAGAAATTAAAGACGTTTTAGAACACAATGAAAATGAAGACACAACATACCCAAATCTATGGGACACAATGAAAGCAGTGCTAAGAGGAAAACTCATAGCCCTGAGTGCCTCCAAAAAGAAAATGGAGAGAGCATACATTACCAGCTTAATGACACACCTGAAAGCCCTGGAACAAAAAGAAGCTATTTCGCCCAGGAGGAGTAGAAGGCAGGAAATCATCAAACTCAGGGCCGAAATCAATCAAGTAGAAACAAAGAGAACCATACAAAAAATCAACAATACCAGGAGCTGGTTCTTTGAGAAAATCAACAAGATAGATAAACCCTTAGCCAGAATGACCAAAGGGCACAGAGAAAGTATCCAAATTAACAAACTTAGAAATGAAAAGGGAGATATAACAACGGAAACTGAGGAAATCCAAAAAATCATCAGATCCTACTACAAGAGCCTATACTCAACACAACTGGAGAATCTGGAGGAAATGGACAATTTCCTTGACAGATACCAAATACCAAAATTAAATCAGGACCAACTAGACCATCTAAACAGTCCCATAATGCCTAAAGAAATAGAAGGAGTCATAGAAAGTCTTCCAACCAAAAAAAGCACAGGACCAGATGGCTTCAGTGCAGAATTCTACCAGACCTTCAAAGAAGAGTTAACACCAATACTCTTCAAACTATTCCACAAAATAGAAACAGAAGGAACACTACCCAATTCCTTCTACGAAGCCACAATTAGGCTGATACCAAAGCCACACAAAGATCCAACAAAGAAAGAGAACTTCAGACCAATTTCCCTTATGAACATCGATGCAAAAATACTCAATAAAATTCTTGCCAACCGAATCCAAGAACACATCAAAACGATCATCCACCATGATCAAGTAGGCTTTATCCCAGGAATGCAGGGTTGGTTCAATATACGGAAATCCATCAATACAATCCACTACATAAACAAACTCAAAGAACAAAACCACATGGTCATTTCATTGGATGCTGAAAAAGCATTTGACAAAATTCAGCATCCCTTCATGCTTAAAGTCTTGGAGAGAACAGGAATTCAAGGCCCATACCTAAACATAGTAAAAGCAATATACAGCAAACCGGTAGCCAGCATCAAACTAAATGGAGAGAAACTTGAAGCAATCCCACTGAAATCAGGGACCAGACAAGGCTGCCCCCTTTCTCCTTATCTTTTCAATATTGTACTTGAGGTACTAGCTCGGGCAATTCGACAACATAAGGAGGTCAAAGGGATACAAATTGGAAAGGAAGAAGTCAAACTATCATTATTTGCAGACGACATGATCGTCTACCTAAGTGACCCAAAGAACTCCACTAGAGAGCTCCTACAGCTGATAAACAACTTCAGCAAAGTGGCAGGTTATAAAGTCAACTCAAGCAAATCAGTGGCCCTCCTATACTCAAAGGATAAGCAGGCTGAGAAAGAAATTAGGGAAATGACCCCCTTCACAATAGCCACAAACAGTATAAAGTATCTTGGGGTGACTCTTACCAAACATGTGAAAGATCTGTATGACAAGAACTTCAAGACTCTGAAGAAGGAAATGGAAGAAGACCTCAAAAAATGGGAAAACCTCCCATGCTCATGGATCGGTAGAATCAATATAGTTAAAATGGCCATTTTGCCTAAAGCACTATACAGATTCAATGCAATACCCATCAAAATCCCAACTCAATTCTTCACAGAGCTAGAAAGAGCAATTATCAAATTCATCTGGAACAACAAAAAACCCAGGATAGCTAAAACTATTCTCAGCAACAAAAGGAAATCTGGGGGAATCAGTATCCCTGACCTCAAGCAATACTACAGAGCAATAGTGTTAAAAACTGCATGGTATTGGTACAGTGACAGACAGGAGGATCAATGGAACAGGATTGAAGAGCCAGAAATGAACCCACACACCTATGGCCACTTGATCCTCGACAAAGAGGCTGAAAACATCCAATGGAAAAAAGATAGCCTTTTCAACAAATGGTGCTGGTTCAACTGGAGGTCAGCATGCAGAAGAATGCGAATTGATCCATCCTTGTCTCCTTGTACTAAGCTCAAATCCAAATGGATCAAGGACCTCCACATAAAGCCAGACACTCTGAAGCTAATAGAAAAAAAACTGGGGAAGACCCTTGAGGACATCGGTACAGGGAGAAAGTTTCTGAACAGAACACCAATAGCGTATGCTCTAAGAGCAAGAATTGACAAATGGGACCTCATAAAATTACAAAGTTTCTGTAAGGCAAAGGACACCATCAAGAGGACAAATCGGCAACCAACAAATTGGGAAAAGATCTTCACCAATCCTACATCAGATAGAGGGCTAATATCCAATATATATAAAGAACTCAAGAAGTTAGACTCCAGAAAACCAAACAACCCTATTAAAAAATGGGGTACAGAGTTAAACAAAGAATTCTCACCTGAAGAACTTCGGATGGCGGAGAAGCATCTTAAAAAATGCTCAACTTCATTAGTCATTAGGGAAATGCAAATCAAAACAACCCTAAGATTTCATCTTACACCAGTCAGAATGGCTAAGATTAAAAATTCAGGAGACAGCAGGTGTTGGAGAGGGTGTGGAGAAAGAGGAACACTCCTCCACTGCTGGTGGGGTTGCAAATTGGTACAACCACTCTGGAAATCAGTCTGGCGGTTCCTCCGAAAACTGGGCACCTTACTTCCAGAAGATCCTGCTATACCACTCCTGGGCATATACCCAGAAGACTCCCCACCATGTAATAAGGATACATGTTCTACTATGTTCATAGCAGCCCTATTTGTAATTGCCAGATGCTGGAAAGAACCCAGGTATCCCTCAACAGAAGAGTGGATGCAAAAAATGTGGTATATCTACACAATGGAGTACTATTCAGCCATTAGAAACAATGAATTCATGAAATTCTTAGGCAAATGGATGGAGCTAGAGAATATCATACTAAGTGAGGTAACCCAGACTCAAAAGGTGAATCATGGTATGCACTCACTAATAAGTGGATATTAACCTACAAAACTGGAATACCCAAAACATAATCCACACATCAAATGAGGTACAAGAAGAAAGGAGGAGTGGCCCCTGGTTCTGGAAAGACTCAGTGAAACAGTATTCAGCAAAACCAGAACGGGGAAGTGGGAAGGGGTGGGTGGGAGGACAGGGGATGAGAAGGGGGCTTGCGGGACTTTCGGGGAGTGGGGGGGCTAGAAAAGGGGAAATCATTTGAAATGTAAATAAATTATATCGAATAAAAAAAAATAATGACATAAATAAATCCAGGATTTGAGGAGGGCAAAAACATTTGTCATAAATATTAAATTAATACATTAAGAAATGCATTTGGTCATATACCATAATTAAGAGCCTAGTACATGGTTGTCAATAAAATACCTGAAGTGTAAGCATAAAGTTCTGCAGTTTGATCCATACCTATGGGAGAATGAGAATCACTGAGACATACGTCTATGATCCCAGTGTTGCAGGTGTGTATGGGATGAGTACAAGTGAATTCCTAAAGCAGGTTATTTAGCTAGTTATCCTACTTGAATTGATGACGTTCATGTTTCATATGAGATGTTATTTCATAAATGTGCATCTGTATACACAATGCACACATCCACAGGAACACATATAGATAACAGATACACACAATCTCACATAGACAGCACACACACACATACACACAGACACACAAACCAATATTTCTAATAGTACATGGCTCACCTTGTATCATTCAACTAGAAATGCAGATTGTATAAAATTATAATTTTAACATTCATTGGATTTGTGTGTATGTGTGTGTGTGTGAGAGAGAGAGAGAGTGTGTGTGTGTGCATATATACATACATGCATATGCATAAACACACACATATACATATATATGCATGCACAGATACACACAGTATAAACACACAATTCAGAGCAAAGTAACTGTTATAAAATCTACCAAAGAATACAGCCTAAATGAGTAACACATTTGGCATCATCTTACTCTGCAATTATGTTTGCTTAGGTCAACTCTAGTGATCACTATTTGTTGTTGTAAGAATATTAAATAGTTCTTATTATGACAGAGCCAACCCCCTAATTACTGGTCAATTACTCTTAAACTATTTTTCTATGCTAGACTGCCTATTGCCCAGTTCTGTTCCCCAAATTATGTGCTATTTGATTCTCCCCTGGGGTGCTATTTTTCCATCACTGTGTCCTCAGGAGCTATTTCTCTCAGCCATGTACTCCTAGTCCATCCCATCTAATGGAGACCCTGGCTTTCTCTATCTGCGTTCTTCTCTGTATTCTCTCTCTCTCTCTCTCTCTCTCTCTCTCTCTCTCTCTCTCTCTCTCTCTCTCTCTCTCTCTCTCATTTAATGATACCCTGAGATATATAATCAAAATTCCACTTACCTCTATTTGTTCCAGTAATTGGCTGTATCCACTTTTATTTAACCAATCAGTGAAGATTGGTAAGTAAAGTTTATATAATGTTATTTGGTTTATATGAGAATCTGCTAGTTGGGACTGCAACCAGATCATGTAAGCCAGGATTCAGCATTTGGATACACACCTGCACCAGACTAACCCCGGACTCTTAAGTTGTAAGTGAAATGAAAATTTACAAATACTCAAATGATTTCTTTACTCATAAGCAAACACTTTAATGATAAAAGAAGATCCAAGTAAAAGAATGTTTCTGAAATAGTATTATCACAAATATTACAGGTGGATCAGCTGAAGGATGGCTGCAGCTTTAAAGAGGACTCAGCTTCTGTTCTTAAAACCCACTTCAGGTAGCTGAGAAACTTTTCTTCAGCGTATTTAATGACTTTTCTATCTTTCAGGTACCTGAAACACATCATTGTACCTGCACACAGAAGACAGATCATATATATATATATATATATATATATATATATATATATATATATATATATATATATATATATGGGAGAGAGAATACTATATAGAAATAACATTAGATGAACAGATTATGATGAAAACTCAGTAATAGGATACTCTGTAATCTTTGAAATATTATAATGAATATGTACAAAACTTCCTAGAAGAGTCATAAATCTACAAGTACCATAAATATTTATATAATATCACAATAAACAGCATGCCACCTCACACTTGGTATCTTCTGCATAGGCTTCAGACTTGGTTATGAATCACTCATGTTACAGATTATGTGGTTAAATTTATATAGCCCTTCTCATTATTCTGTTAAAACATTTCTGGATTAGGCAGTCAACCAACCAACCAACTGACCAAGTAACCAACCAACCAATCAACCAACCAATCAATCAAATAATATAAAAAGACCCAAAAAAACAAAAGGCTTCATTCCATTAATTTACTGAAACTTCTTGTGCTTGCAATGGCAGAAGTGAATTACAAAGTTTCCCTTTTACCTGGATCTATTATCTGGGATCATTTTCACCAGAGTAAAAACTTACTGTAAATCCTGCAGGGAACCAAATAACCCTATTAAAAAATGGGGTACAGATCTAAACAATGAAGTTTTACCTGAAGAAATTCAGATGGCCAAGAGGCACCTTAAGAAATGCTCAATATCATTAGTCATTAGGGAAATGCAAAGCAAAACAACTCTGAGATTTCACCTCACACCAGTCAGAATGGCTAAGGTTAAAAACTCAGGAGACAGCAGGTGTTAGTGAGGATGTGGAGAAAGAGGAACACTCCTTCACTGCTGGTGGGATTGTAAGATGGTAAAACCACTATGGAAATCAGTCTGGCGGTTCTTCAGAAAACTGGACATGACGCTTCCAGAGGACCCTGCTATACCTCTCCTGGGCATATACCCAAAGCATTCCCCAGCATGCAATAAGGTCACATGCTCCATTGTGTTCATAGCAGCCTTATTTATAATAGCCAGAAGCTGGAAAGAACCCAGATGTCCCTCAGTGGAGGAATGGATACAGAAAATGTGGTATATTTACACAATTAAATATACCACAGCAATTAAAAACTACTCAGCAATTAAAAACAATGAATTCATGAAATTTTAGGCAAATGGTTGGAACTGGAAAATACCATCCTAAGTGAGATAACCCAATCACAAAAGAATACACATGGAATGCAATCTCTGATAAGTGGATATTAATTAGCCCAGAAGCTCTGAATACCCAAAGCACAATTAGCATAACAAATGATTCCCATGAAGAAGTAAGAAGAGGGTCCTGATGCTGGAAAGGCTTGATCTAGCATTGTAGGGGAGTACCAGGACAGAGAAAAAGGAGGGAGGTGATTGGAGAATGGGTGGAGGGAAGGCTTATGAGACATATGGAGAGGGGGGAACTGGGAAAGGGGAAATCATTTGGAATGTAAACAAAGAATACAGAAAATAAAAAAAGAAAGAAAGAAAGAAAAATATGATTTTGAAATACTGTTGACTCCATTGTTCATTATCAGTCTTTAATAAATATTTACAGAGCACAACAAATACATAATTTTCATTTATTCAACTCTTCTTAATTCTTTGTTTTTAAGTAGATTTTTATTTTTATACCAAGATAGTAGATTAGGTTATGTTAATTATCTACTTTGACTAGGCATTGTTTGATATCAGAATTATATAAGATAACATTATGGGCAATGTTATACTCTAAAGGAGTAAATAATATAAGCACATACCTTAGAGTATCAGCTTCATTTTTTTCTATTTCTAACATACTATACCTGAGACTATATAGTTTTATTTTTAAAGGAGGTTCATTTAATTTTTGTTCTAGAAGGGTATCTTATCTTGTACTAGCTTGTCTTGAACTTTTCTTCTTACTAGCTTGTAGTTTCTGGTGAGAACAACATAATATGTAGCCAAAGAATGAGGAAGGTGATCTGTATTAGCTTGATTTATATTGCTTCAATAAGTTCCATGACCAAAACCAACTCAAGGATAAAAGGAGTTTATTTGTATTTTAGGTTATAGTCCATCATGGAGAGAATAGAATCAGTAACCTGGAGGCAAGAATTGAAGCAGAGGTCTTGGAGGAATGTTGATTTCTGGCATGCTTTTCAATGATTTCTCAAATTGCTTTCTGATATAATCCAGGATTATGGAGGGCCGTTCAGCACACAGTGGTCTGGGCCATCCCACATTAATTTTTAGGTAATAAAATGCCTCACAAACATAACTACATGCCAAGCTGATAGATAAACACTAACAGTGAGCTGTTCCCCTCCCAGGTTTCTGTACCTTGAATCAAGCTGGCAAGAGTCCACTAACTGTGGGAATCAAAGCCCTTTGAACATAAACCTATGTACATGAAAGATAGCAATTTAAATATCTCATCATTCTTTAGTGCCCTAATATTTGTCAGTACTACCACATGGTGATCAGATTTCTACATGCTGGCTTATTTTTTCATTGCTTTTGAGACAAATTAGGCAGTAAGAAAACAAGGATCTTGAAGCCTTTCAATCCAGTAGGTTTTGCAGAGCCTGACAATAGCATTGTCTCATAGTATCACTGAGAAAAGTAGAATGTTGGGGTTCATGCTATATCCTGAATAAAATAATTAAGTATCAGTAATTCTATTCAAAACTCCAGTGCTATATTTGCTTTATGGTTTTGTTTCTTAAAATATAATTTGCCTTGCAAAGATTTCACCTTACTATTACATTAGGTAATCCAGGAGCAGATATGTAAGATATTTTCATTCAGTTAGCAACCCAATAGCATCACCACTATGTCCATATTTATCCCAATACTCGGTAATGCTACAACATAGATTTTTCATTCAAATTGGGTAAAAAAAAGAATAAAGTGCTTGTGTTATAATTGAAGAAGTTGTTGCAAGATCATATTCTGAACCCCAAAATTGGTAACTGTAAAAACCTGTTTCTAATTGTGGTATTGCTCTGGCTTTGATGCTAGATCTTTCTGCTTACTGTAAATAAGTACTTGTGGTGTGGTTCATCTGTTGCACACACATTTAATCCATGAGTTAAATAAAGTCAATAGTATCTCAAGAGGCAGAGAAATCCACCAGTTGACAAGGAGTTAACAAGATAGTGGGGATTCACACCTTTAATCCCGGCACTTGAAAGTCATATGCCTTTGATTCCAACATTTGGGAGGCAGAAGTAGGCATAGAAAAATTACAGTGATTTAAATTTAATAGCTGCTTGAAAAAGACAGGATAAAATTGAATGTGAATGTCCTTTGTGATCTAAAAATACATATGTTAAAAGAATTTTTTAGATTTCAATTGGGAGCTGGGCGGTGGGGTGGTGGCACACTCCTTTAATGCCAACCCTTGGGAGGCAGAGGCAAGCAGATTTCTGAGTTTGAGGCCAGCCTGGTTTACAGAGTTCCAGGACAGCCAGGGCTATACAGAGAAACCCTGTCTGAAAAACATATCTATCTATCTATCTATCTATCTATCTATCTATCTATCTATCTATCTATCTATCTATCTAGATATAGATAGAGAGATATATCAATTGGAAGATAATAATACTTTTTTCTATTGCCAAAAGTCATTATGACCAAGGAAATATATAACCTGCCAAAAAAGAGGACCTCTGCACCATAATTAGGATTGGGGAAATATTTTGCTTTCAGCTTTTCAGGACAACAAAGCATCCAACTAAGGAAACCAGAGGTCACTGGACAAGTGAAATATCTGAAGAAAATGGATAGATCATCACGAGTTAATGTCCTGTAGTGCCAAGGAAGTGTTAATTAACCCTGAAAGACCAGTCAGGAGCTGAATCCAATGGCAATTGCATAAGGGTCTTTGTTGAACATTGAACTTAGGCTCAGTCCATCATCAACATGTGGTGGTTTGGTGGTGAAAAGCCCTGAACATTTTGGGCAAAGTTCTCTAAAATGGAGTCTTAAAAGATTTGGTCTCTCTGTCCCAAGAAAAGGAATAAATTGTCCAACTGGTATTGCCCACCTCCATCCTGTTTCTTTTGCCACCTGGTATGGGACAGAGAAAAACAAAAAATTAGGGATTATTCTCTTGCCACTAATCTTAGACTATTTTGGTTTACATTTGACTCTTTAAAATTTGTAATAAGGTATGAATACTACCTCAAAATCTATAAGATTATAAATATATTTATATATTTCTTGTTTTGGTATTAGAACTCACACAAAGTATTAGCTAATTCTAGAAAAAAGCTTCATCTATCTTGCTGTATTGGTTTTAGGTTTGAGTCTGAAGCAAGTAACTAGTAACAGTTTGTGCACCTTAGATGTACTTAATGATCATCAAACCTTCATGAGATCTGGTGAATATGGCAATTAAAATATTTTGGGTTTTCTACCATTCCTAACAGCATCATTTTAGATTTTCAAGAAGATATGGGGCTCCACAATGGTGAAACCACCAGGTTTATTGTAAGGCTACCATTGGGCAAAATTGCCTCATATCATCAGGTTCTGCACAACTGGGTGGATGCTATGTCCACTGAGCCTAAGCTGACAAACACCACCTATAAAGATCAGCTAAAACAAAACTTCTCAGGGTATTCAAATTACTGAGTTGGTATGAGGTAGACAAAAACATTCTGCAGAACATTGAACTAAAAAATACTTGATCCCAAAACTGCCAAAGGCAACCAAGCAGGACATTGTAGAAAACTTTCCATAAATAACTTCACAATAATAATAATAATAATAATAATAATAATTGCTATAGTAGAGCTACTTTCTTTTTTATTTAGATAAAAATGGGCATATACAAATAATATAGCAACCAAAGGAAAAAGGGGTAGATTATTGAATTACAAAATTAAGGTTATATCTTGGTTAAGACATACTATATATCAATTCCCTTTAAGATATTGTACCAATGTATTTCTTGAAAATGGACTTTGAACAGAGGTATGTAGCAATGGGGGTAGGGGAACAGGGGCTAGCCACCAGCAAGTCCCAGATACCAGAAATGCAAGAGTCTTCAAGGAACCAGTGTAGATGACATTAGTTAAATACCCAACAAAGGGTAGGAAGAACCTGGATTGGCCATATCCATATCTAGAGGTTAGGCACGGTCCCAGGTTGAGGGATGAGGCCACCCACTCATTTCCAAATATTTATCCGAGAATTTCTCTGGTCTAAAGGAATACAGAGACAAATTGTGGAACAAGACTGAAGGAAAAGCCATCCAAAGACTACCCGGCTTGGGAAACCATCCCCTATACAGACACCAAACCCAGACACTCCTGTGGATGCCAAGAAGTGCTTGCTGACAGGAGCCTGATATATCTGTCTCCTGAGCCTGACAAATACACATGTGGATGCCTGCAGCCAACCATTCGACTGAACATGGAGATCCCAATGGAGGAGATAAAGAAAGGACTAAAGGAGGTGAAGGGATTTGCAACCTCATAGAAATAACAACAATATCAACCAACCAGACCCCCCAGAGCTACCAGAGATGTAACCACCAACCAAAGAATACACATGGAGGGACCCATGGCTTCAGCCGCATATATAGTAGAGCATGGCATGGTCAGGCATCAGTGGGAGGAGAGGCCCTTGGTCTTGTGAAGGTTCAATTCCCTAGTGTAGGGGAATGCCGGGGGTGGGGAGCTTGGTGAGGTGGGAGTAGGTGGACGGGTGAGGAAGCACCCTCATAGAAGCACTGGGATGCGACAGGGGTTTCCAGAGGGAAAATGGGGAGAGGGGATAACATTTGAAATGTAAATATATAAAATAACTAGTGGGGGGAAATAAAAGAAAATATAATGTGAAGTTCTAGTCCTTTTGAAAGCTACTATTGCAATTGTTTAAGAAAATTAAAAATTCAATTTAATAGTCAACCAAACTTGTGGTTTTGCCAGATAATAGTTTAGTTAAACACCATTATTTTCTAAGTTAATCAGATGGTAAGTAGCTAGAGACCAGCCACATTTGCCTATCCAAAAATAATAAGAGAGATTCTCTTCCAAACCATCAGAGATCTGTACAATACTGCATTTAAAGATCTTTTATTTATTTTTTATTTTTTTATTCGATATATTTTTTATTTACATTTCAAATGATTTCCCCTTTCCTGGCTCCCCATTCCCCGAAAGTTCCATAAGACCTCTTCCCTCCCCCTACTCTCCCATCCAACCCTTCCCACTTCCCTGTTCTGGTCTTTTATTAATTTAAGTCTTTTTTGACAATGAGACCTGTTAGCACCTGGCGGGGCAACCCCATTCTACTTCAAAGGAGAATATGAGCATCTAAGGATCTCCTTAGGGAATTTGATTCAAATGTTGCAAGCTGCTACTGGGCAAGAAACTGCCCTTGCCTCAACAGCTGAAAGTATGCAGTCCAAGCTGTGGACAAGGAGGACACAATGAAACTAGAACTCTGCCAGATCAAGGTAGAGAAATCTATCATAAATCTTGTTTCACAGACAAATCTTGGGTAACTGTCCAGGTGGCCAGCAGTCTCTGTCATTTCTAGCTTTGAAAGCTTCTCTGCACTTCTTATTTATTTAGATAATATTTATCCTTCTTAGGTCCCTGACAGAGTTGAAGAGTAGAAAGAATTTTTTATTTGGGAAAAAAAGAGGGAAACATTTCAGGATATATGATCACATTATGAAACCCAAGATTATGAACTGTAAAAATGTTTCTAATTGATTTGGCTCAGCCTTTGATCCTAGCGCTTTCTGTGAACGGTAAACAAGTACATGTGGTTAGGCTCATCCTTAGCACACACCTGTACTCCAAGAGCTAAACGAAGTCAACTGTAGTTCAGAAAGTGAAGCACGTAACCTGCTTCAGGGAGTTAACATAAGTAAACAAAAAGGAGGAACCTTGAAAAGGAAGGTATTAAGATAGCATGGAAAAGAAGAAAGGCTCTTTTCTTTCTGTGATGTTGGTGGAGTAGGATGATTCCCTGGGTGCTTTCTCTTACTCTCGAAGCTAAACACTAGCATCTGGCTCTTGAGTCTTAATTTGGTAAAATCTAACTGCTGGTAATTTTTTGAAACAACAAGAAATTAAAGCTTTCTGCAAAGCATTGCCATTCCCAAACAGATCTGCTTATATATTGCATGACAAAACAGGGTAATTTGGGTAGAGTTAGCTATTAGAAAGAATAGAAAAGTAGCCATATGGTTTTCTAGGCAACCCATGGAAAGGGAATAAGAGAGAAAATTAGTAAGATGCTATTAGAGTAGAATGGCTTTAGTGTTAACCATAGTAGAACAAGTATATTGACTGGTCTTTTAAAATTTTCGGTCAATAATTTTAATAATTACCCTCCTTTAAAGTACCAATATTAAGAATATTTCTAAACTCACTGAGTAAATCACTGTTAATATCTTGGCAAAATATTAAAGTCTAGATGGAATATTAATGTCTAGGTAAAATGTTAAGGCCTAGGTAACTGTTTTCTGGATACCTTGCCATTTTGTTTTCTTGCTAATATTATAAAAAAACATTTTCATATGTTGTTTCTGCTGTTACTAGGAACATTTTTCATAGCCAAGTTGATGATATATTGGAAACAAGTCAGAAGAGAAGTCAGTAAACCACTTTGCTTAGTTACCCACAATAAGCTTAGCCAACAACCCAATAGCACTCTCTACACCTGTGTGTAAGGTTTTATGGTACTTCCTTTTATATGCTGCCTCTGGGATGGACCCCCACACAAAAGACACCTACCCTAATAAACTGTTTGTAATAATACATCCATGTTGATTAGGGGCCAAGTAAAGTTAAAGTTCCTAAGACTTTCCTGGGAACTGACATTCTACTTGGGAGAAAGAGACATGTATGTGGTGTACATGGGTACCAAACATCCTTGTTGGCGAGTAAGGAAATGGATGTTAAACAACTCTCACCCTGTTTGACAAGTGAAGACATAAATGTTAGACAAGGAAAGTCCTCTGCCACAGTTGACTACTCTAAGCACTGGGAGCAGGATAAGTGTACAACAAAGACATGTTCCAAAGAAAGTCCCCAGTCCCTGAATCCTGACTGATGCAATAACTTGACACTGATATTTGTAGATCTAAGGAGTTAAAAGCCCTATAGATTCTTAACTCAATGTCCCAGTCAATTCGTGGAAAAGTAAGAGAAATAATGCTCCAAGTTGGTTGCTTCTAGTATTTCTGGATGAACTGACAATAGAAAAGAATCAAACTTGTAATCAACTTGTATTTATAAATAAGAGTAAAAAAGAGAATGAACTTAGTGAAATAATTCACCTGATCTAGTTGCACAAAAACAATTTACAAGTTTCTAAATGTGCCATGGAATCATCTCTCCAGTAGCCACAGAGTTCATGTTGTGGAAGATCAAGCCAAAGTTTTAATTGTAAGATTGGCTTAATTAATGAAAATTCAAATTCTAGTTTCAGAAGTTGTCAAAAATTAAATAAGGGAACTGATTGGTAAGAAATCGAATACTGTCACATGGGATGGAGATGTATTCTAAGGTGTGTATTCTATCTGCTGAGGCAGTCTATATATATTCAGCAAAAGATATATCTCAATCCCCACCTCCTAAGAGAATTAATCTCTTAAGGACACTTCTATTAAAAAAAAATACAGATGTCATTCTGGGCCCAGCAATGATTGCATCTAAACCTATAATCATACTTGAGGCTGAGTAGGTCACTATACAGAAGACAGAAAATTTAGTACATGGAGATTGAAATTTTTGTCAATGAGAAGGTATGTGATACCACTAAAGAGCTTAGTGAATTTGCAAAGTCATTTAAACAAAAGTCTGGGTGAAAGTGTGGGTAAGAATTTTAAAAGTATTGAATAAATATGGAAGGTTTATAAAACTAGGTCAGTCTTGGTTTATTGACTTACGCCCATTTAGTAGAGATCCTGAGTTTAATATGGATATACAAACATTTAAACATGATGTCAATAGTTTATTTGATTGGTTGGCTGAAAAATTATCAAAATAGGGTGCACAGAAAGGACCTGGAGATGCCTGATATCATTCAGTTTGGTGTTGATGAAGGAATTTTAAGGACCAGGAAAACAATGCTAAATCTAATGTTTACCTGTAATGGTAAGGCCTCCAAAACAAGGCCTTAATTCATCCTATAAGATGAAAAATTCTAAGGGGGGCACCAGCATATCCCACCATATCTCCTTTAACTCTTCTGTCTGTCCAGTACAAAAGACATGAATTATCTGGAAAATACCATTTTCTTGGCATCTGTCCATATGTACCATTAAAAGTAATTTGCTTTTAATTGGCAAAGCTAGATATATTATAGAGGAATTTTAATATAATAATATGGCTGCTCTGATGAGGGAATCACACTCAAATAACTTCTACATCTGTGTGATCAGGCTGAGATCATACACCATTAGTCCCTCTGACTGTTACAAAGACATGCCCTTGATATACACTTTAGTCTGAATAAAATTAGTAAAGTTAGCTTATAAAAGGAACCAGCCATGTTTGAAAGGGTCATGTAGTTGAGATGTCGAAGTGACAAATCAAAAAAAAAAAAAAAAGATTTGACAGACAGAATAGGATGTGCCCAACTCTGAAGAAAGGTGAAGGAGAGGCTAGTTAAGGGAGGGTGTGGTGCCAGAATCAGTAGGGAGAGAGAGGTTGCAACTTTAACAGGTCAGCTTTACAGAGACAGGTTGCAATTGAAGACAGAGACCCTTACTCATACAATATATTCTAATTATACTTTCCCCAACTTCTACTCCTCCCACATCCCCCTCTTCACTTCCCCTCTCTTCTAGATCCTCTCTATACTTGTCTGATTAGAAAAGAACAGCCTTTTAAGAGATAACAATGAAACATGACAATATAATGAGATAAAGCAAGAGCCATTTCCTTGATGCTGTAAAGGCAATCCATGACAAGAGTCATGAGAGCATGCTCAAGAATGAGATACTAACTTGTTCTCCCACTCACAAGTCTCATGAAGATATAAGCTAAAAGCAGTAATATACATGCAAAGGACCTGGTACAGACTCATATAGTCCCTCTGTTACTTTTATCTCTGTAAATTCACAGGTGCCGTGTTTATGTGATTCAGGAGGACTAGTTCTCCTGATATCCTCAATATGCTCTGGCTCTAAAAACTCTTTTGTTCTCCAATTCTCCAGGGATCATTCCCCAAGCTCCGAGGGGAGGGTTTTGATGGAGACATTTCATTTAGACCCTCTCTCTACATAATGTCTTCTTGTGGGTCTTTTTATTTGTTACAAAGCAAAGGTCATTTGTGTTTTAGAAAACTGTAAAATAATCAATAAAATGAATGAAAATGAAGACAGCCAGGTTACTATCTTTTGCATGTTTTCTCTTATTTCCAGAAATGGAAATGAAACTTTTATTATACATGTAGATTATAATTTATGAAATTAAATCTTTCTACAGTTTGAAAAACCCCATTATTTTGTTTAATCTAATGCATTGCCACAGATAGTTATTTATTCCTATATTGAATAAAAATAAAAATGTAATTTGGATAGAAAAGTAATGTTTATAAATTTGTATATTTAAGAACCTCTATGTATAAAGCCATAGAAGTTAGCCATTTTAACAAGAAGCTAAAATATAATCTTTTAAAATAAATATTAACTTCATTGGCTTTAAGCATATCTCCTAACTAGCACTCCTGGAGATTTTTAGTGTGCTTCTATTATAAACACTTTTTCAGAAAAACAGTGATAATGACTGTCATGTGTAAAGGTATATTTCTAAACTAACAATTCAACAGATTTGTTGAATTACAAATTACTCTCACATCAGGAGGATGCCAATGCTAAATTAGCACTTCCCACATCAATTTTAATTCATAAATTATTAAATTGGCACTTCAGTTAATTATTTCTACAGGTGTCCAATTTAGACTCTCAAGAGTGCTTACTTCTGTATCATTATAAAAGTAAGATTTACTGATAATATTTAATCCAAGTGTGTTTCATATAAATACAATAATATGATTTGGAAAAATAGGGAGAAATTCTCACTTGACCATCCATTTAGAGAACCTAGTCAGTGGAGCTTTGGAAAGCAATTCTAAATCCACTAAATATCTTTTTACTTGTTATCACTGCATGTTGTTGTAAATGCACTATTGGTAAAATGCTCTTTCTAGATAGTTTTACTGACAAATTCCTGTAGCTTCAACAATTCAGAGGAGAGAGAGGAAAAGTTCAACTTGAGTTACATGGTGAATTTCAAACTAACATACTAGTTACACATAACTAATTATCTATATCTGTATCTGTATCTCTATCTATCTATCTATCTATCTATCTATCTATATCTCTCTATATATATTTTAACCCCTGGTCTTCAAAAAAATAAAAAAAATTAGAATATACAATTAGTAAGATTACTTACACAGAGGGTATGGTACTTCTTTGGTTCCTGCCTGATAAATTACTTAAGATTTCTGGAAGTAAGAATCAAACACTCTTCATTTTTAGACTCCAATTTTCTCCTTTTCTGTATGTGAATTTTCTATTATAACTGTAATAGTATTCAAAAAACAGATATTCATAAAATCATGAACATTTGAATTAGGTGGCAATAACTGGATATACTAACTTGGGCTAGATATCAATAAGGAGCCACCTTGATATGTGATTCTCAAAATAGGAAAATATTTTAGTTTTATAGTAACTGCTAACATAATTATATTTTATTATAATTTTATGAAATATAATATTAATATTATGCATGTAAAATAAATATAGTGCACTTGTTGATAATTTGTGTTTTGTATTATGGTCTTCTGAAGGAGATTGTCTCCCATAATGTATATGTTTGAATAGTTAATATCTGGTTGGTGAAACTCTTTGGGAAACAAAAAAAGTTGGGACATTGTTGAAGGAGGTTTGTCAATAGAGGTGCGATGTTTGAGGTTTCAAAAGACTTTTATCATTCCCAGTTAGCTCTCCTTGCAGCATCCTTATGAATCATGATGTAGAGTCTCAGCTGCTACTCCAATGCCATGACACGTGTGCCTGGTTCCTTGCTCCTCACCATGATGTGCATGGTTTCAAGGCTCCAAAATACTAAGACTTAAATAAATTTTCTCCTATAAGTTACCTTGTCACTATAAGTTCTTACCTTCTTCTATAAGTTACATATTGTCACATCATAGCAAAACAAAAGACTCTAAAACTCATGTAATAATTAATATAATGACATTTACAATTGATATTTATTTTCATTAATTGAAAATACACTATTAAAATCAACATAAATACTTAGTAAAAATATAAACGATAAAAGGAGTTGTAAAAATCAACTCAGGGAAGATCTCCCCACATATTTTCACCCTTGTTTTGAAGGTCAGATCACATCCTTTAGACCTGTACTAATTCATGAAACTAGAGTCAATACTCACTACTATATAAACATAATCTGTTAATCTATTATGCTGCACTGATTATCTGATAAGCGTTACTGTTTTATAGTAGGCAGTCTCAGTTTCTGTCCCATTAAAAATATGAATAAAGTATCACACTTATCTTTTCTAAATAGCATAAATACTCTATACTTCTATTTATTAATAGTGTAACACTCTATGGTAAATACCGTTGTAGAAAATTAGTTATACCCATTTCTAGTTTTTAAAACTGTGAATACCCAGCAGAGAACATTTTAAATGAAAATACCTTTATTTTATACATAACTTTTTCTTATTATATAAATATACAAAGCTAATTTACATAAGCTTTACAAGAAGCTGAAAATATAAAGTAGAAAATAAGAAATTAATTTATAATACAGTGTAGCTGTCCAGCACCCTTGGATGAACTAGGTTACCAGAAAGAGGGGCTGGAAATGAAAAAGGACAAAGACTAGGTGCAAAGGATGAAGCCAAGACAAAAATTCCTGATTAAGGCTCAAAGTTTAATAGTCAGTATTGTATTTATATAGGGAAAACCCACAGAAAGAACCCATCCTTTGTTTCAGCTGGATTCTGTTGCAAAGCAAACTCAGCAGGCAGTCTACTCCTGTAGAAAATTGACTGCACCTGGGCCTTTAAGGTCCATCTGTAGCAAACACTTAGGGTCAATTTAGCCTGCTCAAGGCTGGTGGAAGGGCACACATAAGCATTAATTATTAATTAATAATTCATTAGCTCAATTTTATGGATAATATTATCATTAATAGGGTAATTATGTTTAACGTTGTTAAAATTTATCCTAAAACCTTATCTTGCTTTGAACTTCAAATTTTCTTTACAAGAAGTTCTTAGAAACATTGTCAAATTTGTAGCTCAAAGCAAGCTCAAGGCACAATTCATCATTCTAAGGATCCTAGTGTTCAGTGTCAAGGTGATTCTGAGAAAAAGTCTTATGAAAAGCTAGGAACATAGCATAGAAGAAGAGAAATTGTCTAGTATGCTCAAGGATCTTAATTTGATGCCTAGAGATACACAATCAAAAATAAGAATAACCAATACAATCCAAACTATAGTGGTATTGCACAGAGGTAAAACAAATCACAAACAACATTAAGAAATTAAATAGAACATTTAAAAATGAAGCATTTGTAATTAACAATGTAGTACATAAAACAAACATGTATGTTTAAGGGAAAATTGAATATCATTGGTCATCCCTGAAATCACAAGAAGACTAAGCATGCTGTGTTTATATATTTCTGTGTGTTTCTACACACACACACACACACACACACACACACACACACAGTATAATAACCAAAGTAAAGTAAGCCATTACTTTGAGCCAGATATGAGGACAGTTAGAGAATGGAAAGAGAAATATGGTATCATATTTCAACTTAACATATATTTTCAATTTTACATTCAAAAATAAAAAGATAATTATTTGTGATTTTGTTAATTTAGCCCTATAAATTTAATCTTGGTTTTAATATGTTTGAATGAAATGAGATATATATACATTTAAGAATGAATGTGAAAACAAAACAGTTATTACGGATCAATGTAAGCATATTTGAGATGTTTGTTTTTCTTTTAATTTATAGTTATGTTTGAGAATATCATGCACTACTCAGTTATGGTGACATAGGATCAAACTTGCCCCTATTTCCAAAATCAAATGCTCCCCATATCCCCACAACATGGTTTTAAATAGCCATTTTCAAAAGATTTTACTTATTTATCAGTAATTTACATAATTTGTTGACACATGCTAACCATGGTAAGAATTCCACCACTAAAGGAACTAGGTGCTTTTTCTTACATCTTTCTCCTGACTAGTTAGGATTTGTATACTGTAATGTCTCTTAAAAGTCATAGGCTGTCCTTAACTAAGCACTGCATTTTTAGACAGATAACACTTGCTCACTTAGAATGCAAACACTGCTGTCTCCCCGCTTAAACAAGCTTGAATAGCACGCAAGCTTAGAGAGAATTGTGAACCGAAAATGTCAGGAGAATGAGACAGATCGCATTGTAGGTATGTGTCTCTACATGGATTTTTAAAAAAGGATTAGTACCCGTGATGTAATGTATTATATAACCAAGTAGAAGACATTCTGCCTTTCTGTTACTTTCACTCACATAATTTCTATAAGAGTTAAAGTATTTGAAAGGGAGCTCATGACAGTACTACACATGAGGGACTAAAATATCAAACATTTCTTTCAAAAGCCAGGAATGGGAGTGAAAAAGACATCTGAGAAGGAAACCAACAAGTGTACAATGAAAACTGTGTTAATGACAGAATGACACTGACCTAATGCTCTAGCTGCACACTTATAATAAGACACAAATTCATTCTCTGACCCGAACTACAGACTTGAGATTGGATATCTCTGAAACCAGCTCTCTGCTGCTGACACCCTTCTGCATGGTGAGTGCTTGCAGCAATCTTTAACTTTCCCACCATGCCTGGAATTCAACCTCCCACTTTCCTTTCAATGATGGAGACCTTGCCTTCTCCAAGCTCTTTTCTAATATGAGTGAAATGCTTCTGATTATTTAAATTCTAATTGTGTCTAAAACTCACTTTAGCCAAAATCTGTAATATTTTCACATATTTGGCAAGACTATGTTATTAGATCAAAAGATAATTGTTTGGGAAGATTTTTCACTGAAGCAGGAAAATTCAAAGTGCATGACTGACCTCATCTTGTAGCATGTCCCCAGCATCACATCAAGTTTTGACATTCCAGAATTTATCTAGCTTTTAGCAGAGACCCCAGATAATGAACCAGCTTCAAGTAGAAATCTCTGATTGGGATGTACTTGCTTGTAGCATTTATTTACATGAAAACTTAACTTTTTCAATCAGTATTCATTGAGAAGATGTCCCCAAATCTGACACTATTGCTAAAGCATATTCTAGGACAAGATTCTAAGAAATAAATCAAGAAATGTATTTTATGTGAAAACAAATGTAAAATTTCCTTAAATTGTTATCATGGTTAGAAGTTCATACTTAAATGTTTCACCAAGAATTGCCTTATAAAATGATAAGCCAGAATGACCTTTTAATTTTTCTAGCAGGAATTTGCTGCCTGCTAGTCATTTGACACATCCCTGTGGTTCTTGGGGTTGACATTTAAGAAGTCATCCATATTGCTAAAGCCCATCTGAATTTAACTACTATTTTTGCCATAAGGACATCAAAGTCCACCACCTTTCCTTACACAACTCTATGTCTCTCCTTTTAGAGAGCAGATTTTAAACAGTTCTTGCAAATGACAGTACTTCACAGGCCTGTGAGTATCTCATTCTACATAGGAGACTGACTGCCTTAGTGTTATCTTAAACTTGGCTCCTCGTAGTTCCTCTGAGAGTTTAAAGATGATCTGTGAATAAAAACAACAGTAAAAATTCAGTGGATAGTCCTATCAATAAAACTGATGTACAATTATTTATTTATTGTTTGGCAAAAATGGAACATCAGCAGGCCTAAATGGATCAATGAACAACTTTTAGATTTCATTCTTTCCTTTCAGCATGTAGGTCCCAGTGATCAAACTGAAGTCATTAGTTATGATTGCGATCTCCTGAACCTACCTTTCTGTCTGCTTGGGCCTGGAAGCTGTGTTTCTTTACCATGCAAGGTAATGGAATATTGAAATTAAAGATGAACATGACAGGGCCTCAAATGAAAATGCAGTTTCCCTTCAATTAAAGTCAACTTAGTCTGCAACTGCTCAGGAGCATATCAGTTATTACTATAGCATAAATAGTTTTATTTCCCCAGTTGAGTAGTAATAAAAATGTTATAGTCAGTGGAAAGGAGGGAGGAAAATCCCTCAGCCATATTTATCGAGAGTGTTCATATTCCAACAATTAAGATATGTTAAGGAATAAACTGGTATTGCTTTCACAAATATCATTAATATGCATGGTGGCAGATTTTCTATTATACTTTATGATCAAAGATGAATCTTATTACCTTATGCAGTATGACATCCCATTTATGAAATATAGACATTATTTTCTATCTGAAAATTAATTTTGCTAATTTTGACATTTCTAAATTCACATTGCTTGTTCTTAAATTCTAAATCTTATATTCATAATTAGAAGAAAATAACTTCATATCCATACTACTAACTGAGCCGTAAAATCAATGTTAAAATTATAGCAGTTGCATGAAAAGACAAATACTACATGACTACATGGTTTTTTGGGTACCCACAAATATACATGGATTAAAAAAAATACACACAATAAAAAGACGATAATGGAAAAGCCATGACATAAAGAAACTAGATCAATGCCATACACATTTAAAATATTCTGTTATTTTAAATTTATATTATTTTTAAATATTTAATTTTATTTTATGTGTTGTTTTAGTCTGGATTTCTCTTTCTATGATGAGACACTGTAACCACATCAACTCTTATGAAAGAAAATATTTAATTGAGGTTATCTTATAATTCAAAGATTTAGTCCATTATCATCATAGAGGAAAGCAAGGCAGCATGCAAGAAAACAAAGTGCTAGGGAAGTAGCTGAGAGTTATAACTCTGGATCTGTAGGCATGGCATGGCTTGAGCATCTAGGACCTCAATGCCCATCCGCTAGTTGCATAACTCCTCCAAAAATGCTATATCTATTCCAACAAGGCCAAAACTCCTAATAGTACCACTCCATATGTGCCTCTGCCAGTCATTTCCTCTCAATATGTTTACATGCATATCTGTGATATATATATATACACTATATATATATGTATATATATATATATATATGTATATATATATATATATATATTGATAGAGATGGTATATATTAATATATTGTATACAGTGTCCATGGAAGCTAGAAGAGAGGGAATGATCCCCTGGAGCTGGAATTCTAGAGGACTGTTAGCCAGCATGGGAGTGCTGAAAATCATTCACAGGTTCTCTGTAAGAAAAAATAGTATTTTTAGTTATCGGGTGATGACTCATCCCTAATTGAAAATGGTGTTTTAAATTAGTATGTAACAGAATAAAAATGTATATATCTATTGAATAGCACATGATTATTGGTATTTGTATGAATTTTAAAATCCCTAAACAGGGATAGCATATTCATTATCTCAGATATTTACTTTCTTGTGAAATTTTACAAAGCATGTTTTATCAAAATGTATATTGCATTACCACCATTATCATCTCTTCTAAAACTGAATCATCACAATAGCATGCCCAAATCCTCTACCAATATATTAGGAAACATTGATTACATTGATTATATTTTTGCCATCTCTTCATCCTCCATAGTTACTAATTTCTCTAGAGAACACCACTTAAAATATTTTGATTTTATTATATAATTATTTGTATACATGGGTGTCTGGTTTGGGTGTGTGCAGTATGGCCAGAGGTATGGAATTCCATGGAAGTGTTCTTACATGGAATTGTTGTTGGGAGTTGCATGTTTCAGGTATAAAAATAGGATCCTGTGCAACACTAGCAATTGCCCAAAACTATAATTTCCCCAGACTTGTATTCACTGTTCTATCTCCAATATCTACATCCTCAACATGTTTATAGTACACACGTGAATGAAATCATGTGCTCCTGTATATATGAAATCAGCTTATTTCAGTCAATTAATAATTTTTAGTTCTCCATGTAATAAGTAGCAGAGTCACATTTTTATATGGTTAAATAATATTTCGCTGTGTAAATGTGCATGACAGTTACTTCTTCCATGCATTATCTGATGGAAATTCAGATTCTGCTTCTTAGGAACTGTTAACAGTATTACAATATACCAAGTAGAGAAGATGTTCTGAAACACCATATGACATGGCTTCGTCATGTTAGTGGTTCTGCTTTTATCTTTTAGGAAGGTACTTGTTCCTGTTCTCACCAACCTTGTACAAGGATATAGTTCCTCCTCACCCTGGCCAGTACTGTTCTTCTGATCTCTTTCCTTGGGGACAATACCTCTTACTCAAATGAGTGATAGGGATTTTTGTTATTTGTAGTATGAATCTGCTTTGATTCCTTAAGTCATATATTTGATTTTCCTAATTTTAAACTACTACTGTCCTGAACAATAAAAGAAGAAGCAGGAGGAAAAGGGGGAGGGGAATAAGGAGAAAATATAGAAAATACAGTGGTAGCTTGGTGGTTGCACCTCTGTGTAGGGGTAGAAATTCTCTTTGATGTAACTGTTTTTCCATGTCTCTCATCCTGACATGTATTCTGTTCCTGTCCCTTCCCACTCTTCTCTCACCTACTACTGCTCTCTTTAGCTCTCACAGACTGCCATTTCTTGTCACATTCACTCCCGTAGAATTCCTTACACTCCCTCAACTTGCACATTTTCCCCTGCATATCTCACTCTTCCCATCTCTCTTTTGCATGCTCCGTTTCTGATTCAGATTTCCTCTTTCTTTATTTTACATCTAGCCATAGCTTCACTCTAGAAATATCCCTGTCCTCTTGACTCTCTAATTCACAGTTTATCATGGCCTCAACTTGCCACACTTTTAATTTGTTGCTCTGGACACTATTTGTATACTTCGTAGCTTGCACTGGAATAACCCTTAACTCCCACACTGCCAAACTATAAAGATCATCCTATCTTCTCTCTCTCTCTCTCTCTCTCTCTCTCTCTCTCTCTCTCTCTCTCTCTCTCTCTCTCTCTCTCTCTCTCTCTCTCTCCTGTGTGCTTGCTCTTAGCAGTGACTCACCTGTGCTCTTTCACCAGGGTTAGCTTTGCCGTACTCTCCAGGTTACGTACAAGCCCTACTCTTCCAAGTGCTGCAGGTGGTAAGACAGGGATGGCTCTCCTGAGTTCCTGACCCTATGGGCATCTTTTTCAACTGCTGGAAGTAGTAAGGGGTGGCAGGGGACATCACATCTGCATCAGTGTTACCACACAGAAGACAATTGGCAGCATCAGCTTTCCCATACTCATGCTGTCAGGGCTGGCTCACCCACATCCCTGCCACCAAGGCCAGCTCCAGTGTGTTGTCTGGGCTTGAGAAACAGGTCCTGGTCACCTGAGTCCTGCAGCTGTTGAGAGATGGGGAAAGCACTCCATGGCATTGACTCCAGGGAGGGTGAAGTCAGCTATGCACAGTTCCTTGACATACACATGGCTCATGGTGACTGCCCAAACCTGGTTCACTACCTTGTTCTCTGGTGGTATGAGTCATAGACATTGATTTCTGCCTCTCCATTGCCACAGAGACATGTCCCTCAGAGGCATCTCAGGCTGGACCTCACTGTGGCTTCAGGTTGTGGGGCTCACCTCTCACAAAAGGCTACTCCTATCTACACTCGAGTCTCCAGTGTTATTTGCACATTTAAGTTTCTCTCTTGGCCTGTACAGGTCAAGGCATGAACAGATGTTCTGTTGTCTTTCTATTTAATACATTTAAGAAATTTTGAAAAGGAACAAAATATACATTTAAAATGTTTAAGAAATTTTAGTAGAGCATCTAGGGAACAGTTGCAAAACCAGATTTCTTCATAACATATTATATACACAACTACCCAAGCAGGTAACTTTTGGAACTCCTGGTCAGAGCAGGGAATTGAGTTGTGTTAAGGCTTATGGGACTTTCGGGGAGTGGGGGACTAGAAAAGGGGAAATCATTTGAAATGTAAATAAAAAGTATATCAAATAAAAAAAACAGTAAAAAAAAAAGACTGACATTTCTTTCTTTAATTTTTGTTTTTTATTCGATATATTCTTTATTTACATTTCAAGTGATTTTCCTCTTCCTGAATGCCCCCTCCCTGAAAGTCCCAGAAATCCTCTTCCCTCCCCCTGTTCCCCAATCCACCCCTTCCTACTTCGCTGTCCTTGTATTCTACTACACTGTTGCACTGAGCCTTTCCAGGACTAGGGGCCACTTCTTTCTTCTTTTTGGGCATCAGGTGATATGTGAATTATGACTTGGGTATTCCAAGCTTCTAGTCTAATATCCATTTATCAGCGAGTGCATACCATGAGTATTTTTTTGAGACTGGATTACCTCACTTAGGATGACGTTCTCCAGCTCCATCCATTTGTCTAAGAATTTCATGAATTCATTGTTTCTAATGGCTGAATAGTACTCCATTGTGTATATATACCACATTATCTGTATCCATTCCTCCACTGAGTGACATCTGGGTTCTTTCCAGCTTCTGGCTATTATAAATAGGGCTGCTATGAACGTAGTGAAGCATGTATCCTTATTACATGCTGGAGAATCCTCTGGGTATATGCCTAGGAGTGGTATAGCAGGGTCCTCTGAAAGTATCATTCCCAGTTTTCTGAGGAACTGCCAGACTGATTTCCAGAGTGGTAGTACCAGCTTGCAGCCCCCAGCACTAGAGGAGTGTTCCCTCTTTCTCTACATCCTCTCTGGCACCTGTTTTCTCCTGAGTTTTTGATCTTAACCATTCTGACTGGTGTGAAGTGAAATCTCAGGGTTGTTTTGATTTGCATTTTCCAGATGACTAAGGATGTTGAACATTTCTTTAGGTGCTTCTCAGCCATTTGATATACCTCAGGTGAAAATTCCTTTTTTATTCGATATATTCTTTATTTACATTTCAAATGATTTCCCCTTTCCTTGATTCCCCCCTCGCCGAAAGTCACATAAGCCTTCTTCCCTCCCCTTGTTCCCCATCCACACCCTCCCACTTTCCTGTTCTGGTATTACCCTTTACTGCTGTACTGAGCCTTTCCAGAACCAGGGGCCACTCCTTCCTTCTTGGACATCATTTGATGTGTGGATTATGTCTTGAGTATTCCAGTTTTCCAGGCTAATATCCACTTATTAGTGAGTGCATACCATGATTGATCTTTTGAGACTGGGTTACCACACTTAGTATGATGTTCTCCAGCTCCATCCATTTGCCTAAGAATTTCATGAATTCATTGATTCTAATGGCTGAATAGTACTCCATTGTGTATATATACCACATTTTTTGCATCCATTCTTCTGTTGAGGGATACCTGGGTTCTTTCCAGCTTCTGGCTATTATAAATAGGGCTATTATGAACATAGTGGAGCATATATCCTTATTACATGCTGGGGAATCCTCTGGGTATATGCCCAGGAGTAGTATAACTGGGTCCTCTGGAAGTTTAATGCCCGGTTTTCTGAGGAATCTCCAGACTGATTTCCAGAGTGGTTGTACCAGCTTGCAACCCCACCAGCAGTGAGGGAGTGTTCCTCTTTCTCCACACCCTAGCCAATACCTGCTGTCTCCTGAGTTTTTAATCTTAGCCATTCTGACTGGTGTGAGGCGAACTCTCAGGGTTGTTTTGATTTGCATTTCCCTAATGACTAATGATGATTTCTAAGATGCTTCTCAGCCATCTGAAGTTCTTCACAAGTGAAACCTCTTTGTTTAGCTCTGTATTCCATTTTTAATAGGATTATTTTGTTTTCTGGGGTCTAACTTCATGAGTTCTTTGTATATATTGGATATTAGCCCTCAGTCAGATGTAGGGTTGTTGAAGATCTTTGTTTAGCTCTGTACCCCATTTTTAAAAGGGGATATTTGGATCTCTGGAGTCTACCTTCTTGAGTTCTTTGAATATCTTGGATATAAGCCCTCTGTCAGATGTAATGTTGGTAAAGATTGCCAATTTGTTGGTTGCTCTTTTGTCCTTTTGACAATGTAGTTTTATGAGGTCCCATTTGTCAATTCTTGATCTTAGAGCATAAGCTATTGGTGTTCTGTTCAGGAAATTTTCCCCTGTTTCCATGTCCTCAAGGGGCTTACCCAGTCTCTTTCTATTAGTTTCAGTGGGTCTGGGTTTATGCAAAGGTTCTTGATCCACTTGGACTTGAGCTTAGTACAAGGAGATAAAAATGGATCAATTTGCATTCTTTTGCATGCTGACATACAGTTGAACCAGCACCATTGGTTGAAAAGGCTATCTTTTTTTCCACTGGATGGTTGTAGCTCCTTTGTCAAAGATGAAGTGACCATAATTCTGTGGGTTCCTTTCTGGGACTTCAATTCTATCCCATTGATCTACTTTCCTGTCTCTGTACCAATAACATGTAGTCTTTAACACAATTGCTCTGTAGTACTTCTTGAGAACAGGGATACTGATTCCTCCAGAAGTCCTATTAATATTGAGGAAAGTTTTAGCTTCCCTGGGTTTTTGATATTCCAGATGAATTTAAGAATTGCTCTTTCTAAGTCTATGAAGAATTGAGTTGGGATTTTGATGGGGATTGCATTGAATCTGTATATTGCTTTCAGCAAGATGGCTATTTTTACTATATTAATCTTGCCAATCCAAGAGCATGGAAGATTTTCCAATCTTCTGAGGTCTTCTTTGATTTCTTTCTTAAAAGACTTGAAGTTCCTGTCATACAGATCTTTCACTCGTTTGGTTAGAGCCACACCAATATATTTTATATTGTTTGTGGCTATTGTGAAAGGTGACATTTCCCTATTTTTTTTCTCAGCCTGTTTATCTTTGGAGTATTGGAAGTCTACTGATTTGTGTGAGCTAATTTATATCCAGCCACTTTGATGAAGTTGTTTATCAGGTGTAGTAGTTCTCTGGTGGAGTTTTTTGGGTCGCTTAAATATACCATCATATCATCTGCAAATAGTGATAGTTTGACTTCTTCCTTTACAATTTGTATCCCTTTGACCTCCTTTTGTTTTCTAATTGCTCTGACTAGAGCTTCAAGTACTATATTGAATAAATATGGAGAGAGAGGGCAGCCTTGTCTAGTTCCTGATTTTAGTGGGATTGTTTCAAGTTTCTCTCAATCTTGATGTTGACTACCGGTTTGCTGTATATTGCTTTTATTATGTTTAGGTATGGGCCTTGAATTCCTGTTCCTTCCAAGTCCTTTAACATGAAAGGATGCTGAATTTTACCAAATGCCTTTTCAGCATCTAATGAAATGACCATGTAGTTTTTCTCTTTGAGTTTGTTTATGTAGTGGATTACATTGATGGATTTCCAAATATTGAACCATCCCTGCATTCCTGGGATGAAGCCTCCTTGATCACGGTGAATAATCATTTTGATGTGTTCTTGGATTCTCTTGGCAAGAATTTTATTGACTATTTTTTGCAAATATATTCATAAGAGAAATTGGTCTAAGTGTCTCTTTTTTTGTTGCATCTTTGTGTGGTTTTGGTATCAACGAAATTGTGGCTTCATAGAATGAGTTGGGTAATGTTCCTTCTGTTTCTATTTTGTCGAATTGTTTGAAGATTATTGGAATTAGGTATCCTTTGAGTGCCTGATACAATTCTGCACAAAAGCCTTCTGGTCCTGTGCTTTTTTTTTTTTTTTGGCTGGGAGACTGTCAATGACCACTTCTATTTCTTTAGGGATTATGGAACCATTTAGATGGTCTCTCTGATCAAAATTAAATCTTATTTAATTTTGGTTGTTGGTATCTGTCTAGGAAAATGTTCAATTCATCCAGATTTTCCAGTTTTGTTGAGTATAGGCTTTTGTAGTAGGATATGATAATCTTTTGGATTTCCTCAGTTTTTGTTATTATTTCACCCTTTTCATTTCTGATTTTGTTAATTTGAGTACTGTTTCTGTGCTCCGTGGTTAGTCTGGCTAAAGGTTTATCTATCTTGTTGATTTTCTCAAAGAACCAGCTCCTGCTTTTGTTGATTGTTTGTATATTTCTTTTTGTTTCAATTTGGTTGATTTCAGCCCTGAGTTTCATGATTTCCTTCCTTCTACTCCCCTTGGGTAGCATTTTTTTGTTCTAAAGCTTTCAGGATTTCTGTTAAGCTGCTAATGTATGCTTTCTCCAGCTTCTTTTTGGAGGCACTCAGAGCTATGAGTTTTCCTCTTATCACTGCTTTCATTGAGTCCCATAAATTTGCGTATGTTTTACCTTCACTTTCATTAAATTCTAAACAGTCTTTGATTTCTTTTCTTATTTCTTCCTTGACCAAGTAATCATTGAGTAGAGAATTGTTCAACTCCCATGTGTATATGGGCTTTTTGTTGTTTTTCTTGCTATTGAAGACCACCCTTATTCCATAGTGATTTGATAGGAGGCTAGGAATTAGCTTGATAGTTGTATATCTGTTGAGGTATGTTTTCTGACTGATTATATAGTCAGTTTTGGAGAAGGTACCATGAGGTGCTGAGAAGAAGGTACATTCTTTTGATTTAGGATGAAATGTTCTATAAATATTTATTAAGTCCATTTGGTCCAAAACTTCTGTTTATTTCACTTTGACTCCATTTAGTTTGTGTTTCCCTGATCTGTCCATTGAAGAGAGAGGGATGTTTAAGTCCCCCACAATTATTGTGTGGGGTGCAATGTGTACTTTAAGCTTTAGCAAGGTTTCCTTTACAAATGCAAGTGACCTTGTATTGGGGGCATAGATGTTCAAAATTGAGAGTTCTTCCTGGTAGATTTTTCCTTTGATGAGTACAAAGTGGCCTTATACATCTTTTTTGTTGACTTTTGGTTGAAAGTCTGTTTTATCTGATATTGGAATGGCTACTCCAGCTTGTTACCTGGGACCATTTGCTTGGAGAATTGTATTCCAGCCTTTTACTCTTAGGAAGTGTTTGTCTTTGACACTGAGATGCATTTCCTGTATGCAGCAAAATGTTGGGTCTTGTTTATGAATCCAGTCTGTTAGTCTATGTCTTTTTATTGGGGAATTGATTCCATTGATGTTAAAAGATATTAAGGAATAGTGATTGTTACTTCCTGATGTTTTTAATGTGATTTTTATGTTTGTGTGGTTATCTTTTTTCAGGTTTGCTGAAAGATTATTTCTTGCTTTTTCTTATGTGTAGTTTCTCTCCCTTTGTTGGTGTTTTCCATTTATTATCCTTTGAAGGGCTGGATTTTTGGGTTTTTGCATGAAAAACCTTGATTTCTCCATTTATGGTAATTGACAGATTTGCTGGATATAGCAGTTTGGGTTGGAATTTGTGTTCCCTTAGAGTCTACATGACATCTGCCTAGGCTCTTCTGGCTTTCATAGTCTCTGTTGAGAAATCCAGTGTAATCCTGATAGGTGTACCTTTATATGTTACTTGACCTTTTTCCCTTACTGCTTTTAATATTCTTGCATTGTTTAGTACATTTGGTGTTTTAATTATTATGTGACAGATGAATTTCTTTTCTGGTCAAATCTATTTGGAGTTCTGTATGCTTCTTGTATGTTCATGGGCATCTCTTTCTTTAGGTTAGGGAAGTTTTCTTCTATAATTTTGTTGAAGACATTTACTGGCCCTTTAAGCTGGAAATCTTCACTCTCTTCTATGCCTATAATCCTTAGGTTTGGTCTTCTCATTTTGTTCTGGATTTCACAGATATTTTGGGTCAGAAGCTTTATGCATTTTTCATTTTCTTTGACTATTGTATCAATGTTTTTCTATGGTATCTTCTGCATCTGAGATTCTCTTTTCTATCTCTTGTATTCTGTTGATCATGCTGGGATCCATGACTCCTGACTTCTTTCCTAGGTTTTTTATGTCCTAAGTTGTCTCCCTTTGTGGTTTCATTATTGTTTCTACCTCCTTCTTTAGCTCCTAGATGACTTTGTATAATTCCTTCACCTGTTTTGTTGTATTTTCCTTTAGTTCTTCAAGGGCTTCTCCATGTTTACTTGTGTCCTTCTATTTTTCTTTAAGGGAGTTATTTATGTCCTTCTCGATGCCCTCCATTAGCATCATGACTGTGATTTTAAATCCAAATCTTGCTTTCCTGGTGTGTTGGGGTATCCAGGGCTTGCTGTTGTGGGAGAATTGGGTTTGGATGGTGCCATATTGCCTTGATTTCTGTTAGCAACGTTCCCACATTTGCCTTTTGCATCTGGTTATCTCTGGTGTTAGTTGGGCCTGCTGTCGCTGGCTGTAGCTTGCCCCTCCTGTGTGCCTGCAAGCCTATCTCAGCAACACTGTGTGAGCTGCTTTCCCTTGGCACAAATTGCTGTGGTGGTGCAGAGTTCCTGGCTGCAGGTGGAGTCCTGGTGCGGTGTGTCCCTTGTGATCCTCTACTCTGGTGAAACCTGCCTACCAGTCTGTTGCACAGTTACAGAAGCAAAGATGGCAGCCGAGACCCGGTCTCTTGTAGTTATATTTGGGTATGTACCTCTTTGGCCTGTATCAGCTCTGGATGCAGATTGTGCTGGCAGTCTCCCCCTAGCTGGCTGCTGGGTGTGTAGCTGGTTTCCTGCACTGCTTGGAGATGGTGCACCGTGGCTGAGGGTTTTTCCAGTCCAGAGGTACAAACTGGAAGTCTCTTGCCAGAGGACTCCAGACTGCAGGGCTGGACTCACCTGTTCAGGCTGCCTCCTCCTGCCTGGCTGCTGGGTGTATAGTTGCCTCCTTGTGCTGTTTGGAAATGGCACACTCAAGCTGAGGTTCTTCCTGATAAAGACTGACATTTCTACTAGCTGTCAACCAATGATCCTGCACCACTTCATTGTTCAAGCTTTATTTTTGGTAATGTTTTTATTCTTCTGTCTCCTTTAAGTATCATTTTATTTGTCATGTTTTATAATTCCATTTGTATATTTTCTTTAGGAGTAGATAAATATTATTTTTTCATTCTAAGTATGGATGGACATGTGAGATGGTATGCATATCAAACCAAATCTGACCTCTCGAGATGATTAAGTGCCTGGTGGTACTAAACTTGGCTAACTTTGAGTGAAAGGAACAAATTAAATATTAGTATAGACCAGTACTAAAGGGTAAAGCAGATCAGAAGGCAGGACAAGTAAATCTTTCTGCAACAATTGCGAGTGATTATGTATTGACCACCCTAAAACTACAATTGCTGTCCTTCTCCAAAAAACGAATGTGTCTATCTCCTTCACATTAACACTCTCAAGTTTACAGTCTGAATTTTATAAGGAAACTCCCCTGTTTTGAATTAAATTGGCATGTCTGTTACTTTAATAAAGAAACAGTAAATCAGATGCTTGCCAAATAAAGATGGGTCAGGAAACTGCTGGCAATTCTATACTCTGGGAGACAGAGGAAGTTTATCTCCAGGCAAGCTTGAAATTTTGGTATACAGAACAATTTTGCTTCAGTCAATAAAGTGATGACTGATCCAGAAAAACAGAGAATTTCAACTTCTGGTTTACACACACACACACACACACACACATACATGAGATAAAGAGAGAGAGAGAGAGAGAGAGAGAGAGAGAGAGAGAGAGAGAGAGAGAGAGAGAGAGAGAGAAATAAGTAAATGTTGGCCTGTTTCAAGGAGGAAAAAGCTTGTCAGATCTTTGGAGCTAGAGGTACTGGTCATTTAAAGGATGCTAAGACCAAATATTTGAACACTAGCCATTTTAAGAGCAACAAGGGCTCTTTCCTGGTTCACTGTTGCTCCAGCTCATGATCATTCTTGTCTATAAACCGAATTCTGCCGTTACAGGTACTGAATACTTTCACCATCCATTTCTATTAAAAGACCCTTTGTGGAACCTGTTGTGTTTTGGGGCCATATCATGTTTATTAGTGTCTATGTTGAGCAACTGCTATGTTTAGTAGCTGTGGCAGGGTTTCCAATCCTCTGGAAGTGAGGTCTTAAGCCATAAAGAACTAAACTAAGACAAAATAAATATGAAGTTTGATTTAAAGTATGTCGCTTACTGTGTTATTATCTAAAGACATAAAATTATCTTTTTATGAAATTAATTTAATATTACAATTCTACATCCCAGAGTAAATCTGTAGAAACCAATAAAATACAAACAAGATCGATTTGTGACACAACCTAACACTCAAAAAATTTACTTGGATTTGTGAGCTCCAAGTTCTTTGAGAGGCCCTTTCTTAAAGTGTAAGGTGGAAAGGGATTAAAGACAATATTCAAAATCAATCTCTGACTTTTACATGTGTGAGCATTCATGTATACCACCATCCACACATATATGATTGTGTACCAATAATGAACATGCATACACAAGTTCAGGCACACACACACACACACAAACACACACTCACAGACATGAGAGAGATTGAGAGACTGAGAGTGACAGAGAATAGATGGTAGGCAAAGGAAGGAATGCCTAATGCTTCTGGAAAATGAAAATCAGAGTGTTTCATGTTTTGTTTTATTTGTTTTGTTTGGTTTAGCTCAACCAGTTTTGCAAGTTAGGTAGGCATGCTGAGATTCTTTTTTATCCAACCAATGGGAATACAATTTAAATGATTTTCTGCCCCAGGTTCACAGTGTGTACTGATTTTTTGCCTTGGTGATGGGCTGAAGTCTTGCTTGCTTCACTTGGCCCCTTAGATATATGCTCATTTGTGCTGTAGCTACCATACTTCACTAATGTTTGAATTGATACTTCAAAATGCCATTAAAAGTTGCTAATAACTCATTTACTGTTAAAGTTCTCAAATACCTAAGGTTATTTTCTATTTTATTATTTAACCCTTATGTATATTGAAGCATAGCTTCTATAAGTTTATATGTGATAAACTTATATATAAATTGATATATTGTTATAAACAATATGTGAGGATTGAAATAAGATATGAAGGCAGATAAATCAGATTTTTATGTCATAAGGAAAACCATTATCTGGTGCACAAAACCATTATGCCTAAAACATTCAAAGTTTCTGTTTTGTATAGGACCAACATGAATAAAATGAAGTTCAGAATCTCCCTTGTCTTAACTAAGTTGCCTAAGATTTTCTGGATTAGTGTTAGTGTCATAAAATTTAAATTTATTTTGAAATTGTGGTCTGAACTAGTTTTTCTAACTTCCTACTAGATAATTTTTGACAGACTAAACACATATCAAAAATAGTTATAAAATGTGTAATTTTCTAACTAATCTGTCAAGTACTTTAATGTCAATAAAATATATCTAAATTTATTGTAATTCTTAGAAAACATACACTTAAAAGATTAGGAATATTTTTATTCCTCTGTTAAATTTCAATATAATCTTATATTTGAGGCTTTCAGCATAAGACTAATAGTGCAATTTCTGGTATCCTATAGCTCAGTTCACAACTCTTAGTGACATCAGCTAATGGTAATGGGCCAGGAAATATATGTGAGCCCCTAAAAGACCACTAAGGAGCTGAATCCAATGTAATCACATTAGGGTCTCTTTATTCATGATGAAGCTTGGGACACACCACCATCTCTGATGCAAGAGAACAGGATGGGGCCCTATGTCTAGTGTCAGGCAAGCAATTATAGAGGCAAGAAGAGGGTATCTAGTCTAGTAGACATTTGATGGGGGGAGGGCATTGTGGTCTTTGACATAATTGGCTGGTGCTGGGAGCCAAACCATAAACTTCACTTCTGCTTTTTCCTAATTGATGGTTGTACAAAGCCACATTGGGGTGTCCTGCCACTTGGTAGGAACTCAACATTGATCAAGGTGAAGTTCCTCTCTCAGTCTTTGTTGAGCAGGGATTCCTGTGCTAGTCCACCTAGGGTGGAACACTCAGAGTGCAGGTGAAGTTCATTGTTCCTCCAGGACTATGAATTCCTGAATTAAGCATGACCTGCCCAGCTGCCTGAGCAGTGGAATCAACGAACTGCCAGACCACTTTCCCAGAACTCACCCCAGAGTCTGGGGGAAGGGGCTTGCCCAAACTCTTAAATTGTCAAACCTCCATTAAACTTGGGCATCTATCAGCAACTGGGTTGTCCTGGCCTACATTTTTCTGGCTGCCCCTCATCTATCCCTAACTTCTCTTCCAGGGACCCAGTTCACAGTAGCTGCTGGCAGCTACAGATGGTTGTTAGGAAGGGAAGTGTCAGGCGCAGGCTTATAACCTAGGGGTGCAGATTTGTTGGCAAATAACCTGGAAACCAGGTTTCAATAACAGAAAGAAGGTAGGTGGCTGCCTATAGGTCAAGTTCTCTAAGATGAAGTCTTAACCAAAAAGATTTTGGTCTCTCAGTCACAATTAAATGCTAGATACAATTAGCTCAGAGCATCTTCCAGTGACCATATTCAGTAGCAATTTGTCTAGTTTTTCAGAGTCCTGTGGTGATACATCATGTTGGTCTGAAAATTTGTTGGCCTGGATCACCTTCAGTAAATTAAAGTGAAGATAAGTCTTGGATGGAAATCTAACTGGTTACTGCTCTTTCTAAATGTCTAGACTTAAGTCTAATAGAGAATTTGCCCTTAATAGTTAAAAAAAAAAGACAAAAACCAGAAAGAGCAGGATAAGTGTTTCTAGTAATAACAGAAAGAAGAAATTGAGTCATCTGTTTCTAACAATGTATTGTCCCAAAGAGACTTTTGAGGAAGTTTTTATTCTATCATCAAAATGAGCATCTAAATATTGTATAGTTTATTGAACATGAATGAAGGCTTCTCTTAATCAGGTTCTGACCTTAAGGAAGTTTTAAGTTGCACTGAGACTGGCTTATCTCATTATACTGGATTTGCAAAACAGCAAGTTTTAAAATGTTATTTTCAAAACTCTGTTGTGAAATTTCCTTTTACTAGACAATTTTTTTTCTGAACCTTCACATTGTCAAATGTAATTTCTCCCTGTGCTCAGATGTCAAGAAATTTGCAGTGTGGCATTACACAACCATCTAATTTTTCCCATGGGACCTGATTTGGCAGTTTACTGAAGTAAACTTTTCCAGGGTCCAGGGACTGATGCTGTATATAGTCATTGTAGGCAAAGCAGGGTAAGAATTGCTTCATTTGGGAAAAGTGCCTTAGAAATTATTGACCCAAAACATGTATACATAGATTTAATTTCACCTTTTGAAATTCAGTAAAACCTAACAACATAACATTTTATATGAAAAATTTTACCAACATTTAAATTATCCATTTTTACAAGTTAAATGTTTTATATTATGTTGTCTAGAGGAAAGTGAATAATGTTCTTTCAATATGCTGTGTATTTATGATGCAAAGGAGTAAAACAAACAATCTGAGAAAAACAGGAAAAAACTCAAATGTGAGATCTTAAGCAATCAACTATTTAAATATACAGTCAGCTAGAAGTGTTTTAAAAAGTTAAAAATCTAATTTTCAGCTTTAAGAGAAAGTTTTCAACCTGCAACTTAGAAACAAAATCTCTTTTCAAACTTGTTATCCAACTTCACCTAAAAAGTAGTATGCATCAGATCCATAATAAGGCAAATATTTTTAAAAATATTTTCAAACAGTAAGTTCTCCTTCATGAATACCTTAATGCTGACATTTCAGTAAAGTCCTTTTTCTAGGGAGCCTGCCAGAATAGAGCAGCTTTTACAGTCAGGGAGCCAAGATTTAAAATGTCGACTTTGATTACTAGGTTCTAGCCTGGGGTAGAATCATGACTTTTAGAAATTATAGGAAAACTGTAGTCTGTAAGGAAGCTTTCTGGTAAAGAACAAATATGATTCATTCCACCTTCCTTAAGAGTTAATTGAAATGAGTCAGCAAGTCCCCTAGACATCTACTGTCCTTTAGGCTAGCCAACTGATCTGGAGACTTTAGAAAACAGTATTAAAGCTACCTACCTAAACAGACACTGATCTCTCTGGCCACTCTGCTTTCACCAACATAGTGTTTCCCTTTCAATTAACTTTTAGCTCATTTCCTATTCTTAGACCTGAAAAAATTTCATGTTGTTTCACAGTCAAGACTGTCTGCAACACACCACTATGTTAATTGATTTCAACTGAATTTATTAGACTAGGGTCACAAGGACCAGAAATCTAAGAGGAGACCAATAAGAGATCCTGGTAAGTCTTCCTAAACACCAGGAGACAATACTTAGCTTGTAATTGATGGAGAAGCCTTCATTGGTAAAAGGTTGGACATATTATGATTATTCTCTCAAGTTCTTCTTTCTTGTAGATTTAGACCTAAAATCAAACCAAGTATACTTTATATAAAACCACTGAATATCATTTTGAGTAAAACTTGAGAATAGAGTTGCAGAAGTTCCTGCTCCTTTTTGAGTCCAGGACGGAATGGTGAGACCCAGTGCATCTTTTTGCAACCAGCTAACATCCAGGATCAACACTCCTCTCAGGAGTTAACAGATGGAATACCAGTGGTTTTTGTTGTTGTTGTTGTTGTTTTGTTTTGTTTTTTTAGCAATGTCTGTTTAAGGACTCCATAGATATTAACACACATATACTTTTGGAAGCAAGAGCCAACAGCTGTCATTTAACAAAAGCCAGTGTTCTGGACTCAAAACCAAATCAAACTGCCTTGAAACCTATCTTCTCTGTCTAAAGAGTTTGACTTTCAGTGATTAAACTTGACTTAGGCATTCTCACATTTAATCTATTTAAGCTTGACTTTTGTCTCTCTATTCTCTCATGTGTTCTCAGCTTCTGTTTTGGGGAATTTATACTTTCACTAATACATCATTAATTTCCACCTCAGTTACAATAGTCCCCTTTTCAAACATGCAGTAATAGGTCTAATTGCAAAAGCAAGCAAAAGTATCCCTTGACCTTTTAATATTCCTCTCTTTCATGCAAGTGCTAAAATCCAATCTAGAGTTATTTCTCCTAAAAGACTCACTGTTTCCTATCTATCCAGTCCAATCATGACTCATAAAACAAATCAACAGTTAGTTGCATTTCAGGAACCCAAAGTGCAGTTTGAACTTGAAGATTAGGAGCACCAATTAAGTAGCAGAAAATGAACGTGTGTCCTTGATCTATCTTTGAAGCAGTAACGGTAATATAATCCCTGGGTGGTGAAGCTCTTTTTTGAAACTTATACCTTCAGACCTTAGCTATTGAGCAAATAGAGATATTTCAACATTTGAGAAGAATTGACATGTTTACAAAGATATTATCCTCAGAGTTTTCAGCCCCAAAATGTGTGGTGGTAGAAATTTCAGATATTAAATCTCACTAATACTAGGAAAAGGACTATATTATTTTGGAGAAGTCAAGTTTATATCTCAAAAAAAAAAAAAAAAGAATGGAAGACAGTGATTTAGGTAGAGAGTTCCTGATTGATACTATACTTTATCTGAACTGAAAATGATTCTCTTCAATATAGATAAGAGCAGATATAATAATATCATACACACGGAACTAAAAATGATATATACCATATTAGAAAGACAGATTAGTTGTTAATAATGCTCGATTCTCTTCCAAGACGACTGGGATTCAGTTTTTAGCACCCACCAAGATTGCTAACAACCAAGTATTAGCCCTGTTTTAGAGATTGTTAGCCTATGCTAGTCCCTGCAAATATGTGGGCCACATACCCTATCACACATAAAATAAAAAAAAATCTTTATCATTCTTGGAGCTTGGTGTTGATATCAGTAGAAGTCTAAATATAAAACTTCATATAAAAATTTAGTTGCCTCAAATGCGGGTATTACTCATAGTTCAATTTTCAAAATAATAAGACTATCAATTTTCAGTAAAATTTATTAAAAGTAATTATCAGACCTAAAATATTGAATGGAAAATGGCTCTGTTTCAACTGCACTCAGAGGCATGCAGTATATTTTTTTCTGTTATTTACACATGAACCACTAACCCTTTTAATTGGTCTGAACTACTTATTATACAATGACAAATGAACAAGAATGTCATTGAAGGTGTAATTTTTTACTGGAAGCATGAGTGTTCTGAGTGACCACAGGTTTGAGAAGTTCATTCAAAACATAAATGTTTTGAATTTTCTATGTGAACAAATCTTATTATTCTCTTGAACGTCAGGACCTATTGCCGTCACACAGTAGTTGAGTAGACACTAGAATTCTTGTTTTTCAAAGCTTTGCTGTTTGTGCTTTTTTTTTTTTTTTGTTATGGATGAGCCTGGTACTGTTCTTGTGAACCAATCCCCTAAAGAATAAAGGAGCCAATCACTGGGCAAGTAGGCAAGATTTCTGGGTTGGATGGAGGAATAGAGAAAGCAGGAGCGAGAGAGATCCTTTAGGAACCAGGACAGCAGAGGGGTAAGATGGAGCTGCTAGAGTTTCCCAGTATCTTGGCAGATCTACAAGGATTCACCACAAGAAGAATCAGATTTTAATAAGGCTTTTAAGATTAGGTTTAAGTTATGACCAGAGATTGAGCTCCCATTGTTTCTGAACTAAATTTGTGTTGTGTTTTCCTTCAGGCAGTGTCTCTTCTGGGTTCAAGAGAGAAAGTTAAGATGGCAAAGTGTGGGTTTGCCTGAGGTGCTCCACAAGTACTATTGGGGATTTGAAGCACAGGATTGGTGTGGTGGTGATCCACCTCTGGGAACATTGAGAGCTAGGTAGAGATGTTTTGGGAGTTCTGGGCAAGTCAGTCCCCATGACTCTCCAGGGTATGGATGGCCAAGCCACCAGGGCAGAGTGTTAGAGGCACAAGAGCAGGAACATCCCATTTCACTTTTTAAATATTTCACTCAACATTTATTGATACCAAATTATCTGATTTAATATTAAACAGAGAAATTGAGGAATCATAACTTGGCAACAACACAGGAAAATTTAAAGCTCTGCACTGGAGAAGTGGCCCAGGAAAGTAAAGTTATTACCTGAGAATAGAAGAAGCTTTGACTGGACTGTAAAGATAAAGGAAGGAAAGTCATGCATTAATTTTGACCACATATGGTTATGTGATCATCTTAGAATGTGGCAGAGTCACCTGACAAATGAAACCCAGGGAGAAATCACGTATGTCAGATCAGAGAAAATGTCAAAGGTCTTTGAATGTGATGCAAAGAATTAAATTGGAATATAAGAATTTAGCAACTAATGGATTTTGTTTTTGGATTAAAAATTTTATGACAGAGTAAAGGACCATATTTTTATTTAATATAAACACTACTCTTTATTTTCATTAACTTGTAGTTAAACATTAACACTAAAAGGACAGCATTTAACAGAAAACTGGGAAAGTGCAGAATTACTTGTTAAAGGAAGTATTACTAGAGATCAAAAGAGTTTTGCAATGACAGAGAAGCAAAACAAACAGCAACAGTAACAAAACCAGCAAGATGTCTTAGCTCCTCTAAGGCCAACACTAGGGTGCTGGGGCAGGAAGATTAAGCATTAAAGACATGCCTGAGTAAAATGGTTTGAAAATTAACAAAGGTTCTTGTGTAGTTTAACATAAAAAAAATTTAAAAATAGCATGGGTTGGAAAACAGGCTTTTACAGTAAATACAGAGTGGTTGTCTTCTTCTGGAGTAATAGGAGATAAAGATGCTTAAGTTCCCATGGTGCCAGGGAGGGAAATCTCTTTATTATTTGAAGGGCATATGATTAATTGAATGTATTTTTTATTTACTAAAATCCCCTGGCTGAAATGCTCAGTATATTCTTCTATGGCCCATATGTACTTCTAATATAAATTTTGAAGCCATCTTATAAAAAGGAAGAAGAAAAATGAAGACGATAAAGAAGTTTGGAAAAAGAAAACTAATGGGATCTGGATCTGAGTAGAACAGCGTAATTGTTGGTCTTTGGAGCTGGAAGGACTCTCAAGAGAGACTTGTTCAAAGTCCTTAATGTTTGTTAGGCCTGAAGACTTAAAATGGTTTTCAAAGTTACACATTCACAAGGAAGAAAACTATAAATCTTTCCCATTAAATCTCAACCCTGTGCAGTTACAATATAACTCAAAGTCTGAATAGTTTCAGACTTATGTAATAAGTTTTTAGAAAAGATGTAAAAATATAGTATTTATTATATTATTATTGTTGTTGTTATTAATTATTTAGTTTATAACTCAAATGTAGTTTCTCCTCCCATTCCTTCTCCCTTCCCCTCCCTCATTGACCCTTCTGTCTTCTCTACTAAGAAAATGGAGGTTTTCCATAAATGTCAACAAGGCTTGGCACATCAAACTGCGGCAAGACTAGTTTCCATTGCAGCTAATAAGGCAGCTCAATTACAGGACAGGGTCCTAAAGGCAAGCACAAAGTCAAAGGCAGCCCCAGATTCCACTGTTAGGAATCTCACATGAAGACTCTGCTGCACAGCTGTAACGTATGTGCAGAAGGCCTATGCTTATTCAATAATGCTCTCTTGCTAGCAATTCAGTCTCTATGAGTTAGAATGAGCCAATATTTATTAATACATTAGATTTTCTTATGGTGTCTTTGAATCCTCAGGTTCCTTCCTTCCTGTTTTCTACAGAATCTCCCAAGCTCTGTCTAAATTTTGACTGTGGGTTTCTGCATCTCTTTCCATCAATGGGTGGATTAAACCTCTCTGATGACAGTTATGCTAGATTCTTGTCTGCAAATATAGCAGAATATCATTAATAGTATTAAGGGTATATTCCTCTCAAATCCTAGCCTTAAGCTAGGCCAGGCAATTTTTGGACATTTTCTCCATTTCTCTTCTTTCTTTATCCTTGAATATTTTGTAGGCAGGAAAAATTATGGAGCAAAGATTTTTGCCTAGGTTGGTATCCCAATCCCTCCATTAAAATATTTGACTGGTTATAGATATTGGTGCTTAAGAATCCATATTGCTGGGGTGGCGGTGGCAGCAGCAACAGCAGCAGCAGTTCCTCCAGTAGAAGGGCCATCAGCAGCGGAACCAAGGTGACAGGGTCCAGGTAGGCCCTGTGCCCACTACCACTGACCATTGCTGGCCAGCCAGGCTGCAAGCGGCGTCAGATTTACAGTGCCTTTCACAGCACAGAAGCCACATCAGAACTCTGCCTCCCACCAGTCAGTTAGGAGAAACTTGCCTCCTCCATCTTGGATCTCGGATGCCAGAGAGATCAGACAGACTGAGGTATGCAAACATAACTTGATCTCTATGACTCTGAAGAAAGAAATGGAAGAAGACCTAAAAAAATGGAAAAACCTCCCATGCTCATGGATCAGCAGGATTAATATAGTTAAAATGGCCATTTTTCCAAAGGCAATATACAGTTTCAATGCAATACCCATCAATATTCTTCATAGAGTTAGAAAGAGAAATTCTCAAATTCATCTGGAATAGCAAAAAAAAAAAAAAAAAAAAAAAAAAAAAAAAAACAGGATAGCTAAAACTATTCTCAACAACAAAAGAAATTCTGGGGGAATCAGTATCCCTGACCTCAAGCAATACTACAGAGCAATCGTGTTAAAAACTGAATGGTATTGGTACAGTGACAGGCAGGTGGGTCAATGGAACAGGATTGAAGATCCAGAAATGAACCCACACACCTATGGCCACTTGATCCTCGACAAAGGGGCTGAAAACATCCAATGGGAAAATGATAGCCTGTTCAACAAATGGTGCTTGTTCAATTGGAGGTCAGCATGCAGAAGAATGCGAATTGATCCATTCTTGTCATCTTGTACTAAGCTCAACTCCAAATGGATCAAGGACCTCCACATAGAACCAGACACTCTGAAGCTAAGAGAAAAGAAACTGGGGAAGACCCTTGAGGACATTGGTACAGGAGGAAAGTTTCTGAACAGACCACCAATAGCTTATGCTCTAAGATCAAGAATTAACAAATGGGACCTCATAATATTACAAAGTTTCTGTAAAGCAAAGGACACCATCAAAAGGACAAATCGACAACCAACAAATTGGGAAAAGATCTTCACCAACCCTACATCAGATAGAGGGTTAATATCCAATATATACAAAGAACTCCAGAAGTTAGGCCCCAGAAAACAAAATAACTCTATTAAAAATGGGGTACAGAGTTAAACAAAGAATTTTTACCTGAAGAACTTTGGATGGCATAGAAGCATCTTTAAAAGTGGTCAGCCTCATTAGTTATTAGGGAAATGCAAATCAAAACAACCCTGAGATTTCACCTTACACCAGTCAGAATGGCTAAGATTAAAAATTCAGGAGACACGCCTCCCTCCAGTCAGTTACGAGGCCTCCATATTGGTTCTCGAATACCAGAGACATCAGACAGACTGAGGTTCACAAATATAACCAGAGACCAACATCGCTGGGGTCTAAGCCCGAAGAGCTTTGGCTTGTACCCAGGCCCTGGGTTGTTCGGGGCACCACCGGTTAGCAAACCCGGCAAGGAGGTTGTTTGCCCGGGCCAGTGCGCGCACCGCTGCCATTTTGCCTACGGGAAGCCAGAGAGTCCTAGCTGGCAAAACTGGCTAACAGGCTAGCCCGAGGCCAACATAGCTGGGGTCTAAGATGGTCAGGCCCAAAACTGCCCCCAGGACCCGGGCTGCTCGGTGGGCCATCTGTGTGCTGACCAGGCCAGGAGGTTCTTAGCCCAGCAGACTCTCTGAGCACTCTCGGGGAGCACGGGCATGCCACCATCCTGGCCACCTGACAGACCCAATTAACACTCACAGCTGAGGGGAACGTTACTCAGATATTGGCCTGCCAGGCTTTTGCCTAGACTCAGGGCCCGAGCAGCTAGGCTAGCCTTGTGTGCACTAACCTAGTTGGGAGATCCGCTGCCCAGCAGAGTCATCAGTACACAAAAAAGGTCCCGGCAGCATACACCCTCAGCACTCCCTGAAGGAGCAAACGGGCACCATTTGGTTCACAGACACAATCTGGGGCAAAGAACACTAGGACTGAACATCACATCAGCAATCTGCAACAGGGGAAACCCTGCCATCCAGTGTTGTAGAAATAGCGCTAGAGCCTCTCAGGAACTGATGCTGAAACACCAGCCAGAGACAAGACCAAATAACTACAGAGAACAAGATGCCAAAGGGCAAATGCAGGAACGCTACTAACAGAAATCTAGGCAATATGGCAGCATCTGAACCAAACTCTCCAACATCAGCAAGTCCTGGTTATGTCAACACACCAGAGAAACAAGATTTGGATTTAAAATCACTGTTCATGATGCTGCTAGAAGAACACAAAAAGGACATGAATGAATCTATTAAAGAAATACAGGGGAACATGAATAAGCTAGAAACCCGTATAATGGAAACACAAAAATCACTTAAAGAAATCCAGGAGAATAAGGCCCAAGAGATAGAAGCCAATAAAGAAGAAAGGCAAAAAAAAAAAAAAAAAAAAAAAAAGAAAAGAAAAAAAAACTTAAAGAAATGCAGAAGAACTTGAGTCAACAGGCAGATGTCATGAAAGAGGAAACACAAAAATCTCTTAAAAGAATTACAGGAAACCACAAACAAACAAATGATGGAACTGAGCAAAACCATCCTGGATCTAAAAACAGAAGTAGAAACAACTAAGAAATCACAAAGGGAGACAACTTTGGCGATAGAAAACCTTGAGAAGAAATCAGGGGCCATAGATGCAAATAAAAACAACAGAATACAAGAGATAGAAGAAAGAATCTCAGATGCTGAAGATACCATAGAAACCATTGACTTAACTGTCAAAGAAACTGCAAAATGCAAAAAGCTTGTAACCCAGAACATCCAGGAAATACAGGACACAATGAGAAGACCAAACCTAAGGATTATAGGTATAGATGAGAGTGAAGATTTACAACTGAAAGGGCCAGCAAATATCTTCAACAAAATTATGGAAGAAAACTTTCCCAACTTAAAGAGAGAGATGCCTATGAATATACAAGAAGCCTACAGAACTCCAAACAGACTGGACCTGAGCAGATATACCTCACGTCACATAATAATCAAAACCCCAAATGCACTAAACAAAGAAAGAATATTAAAGGCAGTAAGAGAAAAAGGCCAAGTAAAATATAAAGGAAGACCTATCAGAATCACACCAGACTTCTCACCAGAGACCATGAAAGCTAGAAGATCCTGGACAGATCTCATGCAGACTCTAAGAGAACACAAATGTCAGCCAAGACTACTATACCCAGCAAAACTCTCATTCACCATAGATGGAGAAACCAAGATATTCCATGACAAAACCAAATTTACACAATATCTTTCCACAAACCCAGCTCTGCAAGGAATAATAGGAGGAAAACTCCAATACAAGGAGGGAAACTACACCCTGGAAAAAGCAAGATACTTACCTTCCTTCATCAAACCCAAAAGAAGATAACCACTCATATAAAAAGAACATAAAAAATGACAGGAAGTAATAATCACTATTCCTTAATATCTCTTAACTCAATGGTCTCAATTCCCCAATAAAAAGACATAGAATAACAGACAGGATAAGGAAACAGGACCCTACAATTTGCTGCAAACAGAAGACACACCTCAGTGTCAAAGATAAAAACTACCTTAGAGTAAAAGGCTGGAAGACAATCTTACAAGCCAATGGTCACAGGAAACGAGCAGGAATAGCCATTCTAATATCAGATAAAATTGACTTTCAACCTAAAGTCATCAAAAGAGACACAGAAGGACACTTCTTGCTGGTCAAAGGAAAAATCCACCAAGAAGAACTGTCAATTCTGAACATCTATGCGCCAAATGCAAGGGCACCCTCATTCGTAAAAGAAACTTTACTAAAGCTCAAAGCACACATTGCACCTAACACAATAATTGTGGGGGACTTCAACACTCCACTCTTCTCAATGGACCGATCGGGAAAACTGAAACTAAACAGGAACACAGTAAAACTAATTGAAGCTTTGGACCAATTGGATTTGAGTGATATTTATAGAACATTTCACCCTAAAGCAAAAGAATATACCTTTTTCTCAGTCCCTCATGGTACCTTCTCCAAAACTGACCATATAATTGGTCACAAGGCAGACCTCAACAAATATAAGACGATCGAACTAATCCCATTCCTCCTATCAGATCACTATGGTGTAAGAGTGGTTTTCAACAGCAACAAAAACAACAGAAAGCCCACATACACATGGAGCCTGAATAATACTCTACTCAATGTCACATTGGCCAAAGAAGAAATAAAGAAAGAAATCAGAGACTTTTTAGAATTTAATGAAAATGAAGGCACAACATACCCAAATCTTTGGGACACAATGAAAGCAGTGCTAAGAGGAAAACTCATAGACCTGAGTGCCTCCAAAAAAGAAAATGGAGAGAGCGTACACTAGCAGCTTAACGACACACCTGAAAGTCCTGGAACAAAAAGAAGCCAATTCAGCCAGGAAGAGTAGAAGACAGGAATTCCTCAAACTCAGGGCTGAATCAATCAATTGGAAACAAAGAGAACCTTACAAAGAATCAACGAATCCAGGAGATGGTTCTTTGAGAAAATCAACAAGATAGATAAACCCTTAGCCAGAGTGACCAAAGGGCACAGAGAAAGTATCTAAATTAACAAACTTAGAAATGAAAAGGGGGATATAACAACAGAAACTGTTGAAATGCAAAAAATCATTAGATCCTACTACAAGAGCCTATACTCAACACAACTGGAGAATCTGGAGGAAATGGCCAATTTCCTTGACAGATACCAAATACCAAAATTAAATCAGGACCAAATAGATTATCTAAAGAGTCCCATAACGCCTAAAGAAATAGAAGGAGTCATAGAAAGTCTTCCAACCAAAAAAAGCACAGGACCAGATGATTTCAGGGCAGAATTCTATCAGACCTTCAAAGAAGACTTAACACCAATACTCTTCAAACTATTCCACAAAATAGAAACAGAAGGAACACTACCCAATTCCTTCTACGAAGCCACAATTACGCTGATACCAAAACCACACAAAGATCCAACAAAGAAAGAGAACTTCAGACCAATTTCCCTTATGAACATCGATGCAAAAATACTCAATAAAATTCTTGCCAACCGAATCCAAGAACACATCAAAACGATCATCCACCATGATCAAGCAGGCTTTATCCCAGGGATGCAGGGTTGGTTCAATATATGGAAAACCATCAATGCCATGCACTACATAAACAAACTCAAAGAAAAAAAAACACATGGTCATTTCATTGGATGCTGAAAAAGCATTTGACAAAATTCAGCATTCTTTCATGCTTAAAGTCTTGGAAAGAACAGGAATTCAAGGCCCATACCTAAAGATAGTAAAAGCAATATAAGCAAACTGATAGCTAGCATCAAACTAAATGTAGAGAAAATTGAAGCAATCCCACTAAAATCAAGGACTAGACAGGGCTGCCCCTTTCTCCTTATCTTTTCAATATTGTACTTGAGGTACACTCTCCGGCAATTCGAAAACATAAGGAGGTCAAAGGGATACAAATTGGAAAGGAAGAAGTCAAACTATCATGATTTGCAGATGACATGATAGTCCACCTAAGTGACCCAAAAAACTCCACTAGAGAACTCCTACAGCTGATAAACAACTTCAGCAAAGTGGCAGGTTATAAAATCAACTCAAGCAAATCAGTGGCCTTCCTATACTCAAAGGATAAGCAGGCTGAGAAAGAAATTAGGGATATGACCCCCTTCACAATAGCCACAAACACTATAACCTATCTTGGGGTGACTCTTACCAAACATGTAAAAGATCTATATGACAAAAACTTCAAGACTCTGAAGAAAGAAATGGAAGAAGACCTCAAAAAATGGGAAAACCTCTCATGCTCATGGATGGGCAGAATCAATATAGTTGCCAAAAGCAATATACAGATTCAATGCAATACCCATCAAAATCCCAACTCAATTTCTCACAGAGCTAGAAAGAGCAATTATCAAATTCATCTGGAATAACAAAAACCCAGGATAGCTAAAAAAATTCTCAGCAACAAAAGAAATTCTGGGGAAATCAGTATCCCAGACCTCAAGCAATACTACAGAGCAATAGTGTTAAAAACTGCATGGTATTGGTACAGTGACAGGCAGGAGGATCAGTGGAATAGGATTGAAGATCCAGAAATGAACCCACACACCTATGGCCATTTGATTCTCGACAAAGGGGCTGAAAACATCCAATGGAAAAATGATAGCCTGTTCAACAAATGGTGCCGGTTCAATTGGAAATCAGCATGCAGAAGAATGCAAATTGATCCATTCTTGTCTCCTTGTACTAAGCTCAAATCCAAATGGAACAAGGACCTCCACATAAAGCCAGACACTCTGAAGCTAATAGAAAAGAAACGGGAAGACCCTTGAGGACATCGGTACAGGGAGAAAGTTTCTGAACAGAACACCAATAGCATATGCTCTAAGATCAAGAATTGACAAATGGGACCTCATAACATTACAAAGTTTCTGTACGGCAAAGGACAGTATCAAAAGGACAAATCGGCACCCAACAAATTGGGAAAAGATCTTTACCAATCCTACATCAGATAGAGGGCTAATATCCAATATATAAAAAGAACTCAAGAAGTTAGACTCCAGAAAACCGAACAACCCTATTAAAAAATGGGGTACAGAGTTAAATAAAGAATTCTCACCTGAAGAACTTTGGATGGCAGAGAAGCACGTATGCTCTAAGAGCAAGAATTGACAAATGGGACCTCATAAAATTACAAAGTTTCTGTAAGGCAAAGGACAGCATCAAGAGGACAAATCGGCAACCAACAAGTTGGGAAAAGATCTTCACCAATCCTACATCAGATAGAGGGCTAATATCCAATATATATAAAGAACTCAAGAAGTTAGACTCCAGAAAACCGAACAACCCTATTAAAAATGCGGTACAGAGTTAAACAAAGAATTCTCACCTGAAGAACTTCGGATGGCGGAGAAGCATCTTAAAAAATGCTCAACTTCATTAGTCATTAGGGAAATGCAAATCAAAACAACCCTAAGATTTCATCTTACACCTGTCAGAATGGCTAAGATTAAAAATTCATAGCAGCCCTATTTATAATTGCCAGATGCTGGAAAGAACCCAGGTATCCCTCAACAGAAGAGTGAATGCAAAAAATGTGGTATATCTACAGAATGGAGTACTATTCAGCCATTAGAAACAATGAATTCATGAAATTCTTAGGCAAATGGATGGAGCTAGAGAACATCATACTAAGTGAGGTAACCCAGACTCAAAAGGTGAATCATGGTATGCACTCACTAATAAGTGGATACTAACCTAGAAAACTGGAATACCCAAAACATAATAAGGGGGCTTACGGGACTTTCGGGTAGTGGGGGGGGGGCTAGAAAAGGGGAAATCATTTGAAATGTAAATAAATTATATCGAATAAAAAAATTAAAAAAAAATGCTCAACTTCATTAGTCATTAGGGAAATGCAAATCAAAACAACCCTGAGATTTCACCTTACACCAGTCAGAATGGCTAAGATTAAAAGTTCAGGAGACAGCAGGTGTTGGCGAGGATGTGGAGAAAGAGGAACACTCCTCCATTGCTGGTGGGGTTGCAAATTGGTACAACCACTCTGGAAAGCAGTCTGGCGGTTCCTCCGAAAACTGGGCACACTTCCAGAAGATCCTGCTATACCACTCCTGGGCATATACCCAGAGGATTCCCCACCATGTAAGAAGGATACATGCTCTACTATGTTCATAGCAGCCCTATTTATAATTGCCAGATGCTGGAAAGAACCCAGGTATCCCTCAACAGAAGAGTGGATGCAAAAAATGTGGTATATCTAGACAATGGAGTACTATTCAGCCATTAGAAACAATGAATTCATGAAATTCTTAGGCAAATGGATGGAGCTAGAGAACATCATACTAAGTGAGGTAACCCAGACTCAAAGGTGAATCATGGTATGCACTCACTAATAAGTGGATACTAACCTAGAAAACTGGAATACCCAAAACATAATCCACACATTAATTGAGGTACAAGAAGAAAGGAGGAGTTGCCCCTTGTTCTGGAAAGACTCAGTGAAGCAGTATTCGTCAAAACCAGAACGGGGAAATGGGAAGTGGTGGGTGGGAGGACAGGGGGAGAGAAGGGGTCTTATGGGACTTTCGGGGAGTGGGGGGCTAGAAAAGAGGAAATCATTTGAAATGTAAAAAAAATATATATCGAATAAAAAAAAGTTAAAAAAAATCTTTGAAGGTTTGATAGAATTCTGCACTAAAAAAAAAAAAATTCAGGAGACAGCAGGTGTTGGCGAGGATGTAGAGAAAGAGGAACACTCCTCCAATGCTGGTGGGGTTACAAATTGGTACAACCACTCTGGAAATCAGTCTGGTGGTCATCAGAAAACTTGGCATTTCCCTTCCAGAAAATCCTGCTATACCACTCCTGAGCATATACCCCGAGGATTCCCCAGCATGTAATAAGGATACATACTCTACTATGTTCATAGCAGCCCTATTTATAATAGCCAGAAGCTGGAAAGAACCCAGGTATCTCTCAACAGAAGAATGGATGCAAAAAACGTGGTATATATACACAATGGAGTACTATTCAGCCATTAGAAACAATAAATTTATGAAATTCTTAGACAAATGGATGGAGCTGGAGAACATCATACTAAGTGAGGTAACCCAGTCTCAAAAGATCAATCATGGTATGCACTCATGAATAAGCGGATATTAACCTAGAAAACTGGAATACCAAAAACATAATCCACACATCAAATGAGGTACAAGAAGAACTGAGGTGTGGCCCCTTGTTCTGGAAAGATTCAGTGTTGCAGTATAGGGCAAAACCAGAACAGGGAAGTGGGAAAGGGTGGGTGGGAGAACAGGGGGAGGGAAGGGAGCTTATGGGTTTTTCGGGGAGTGGGGGGCCAGAAAAGGGGAAATCAATTGAAATGTAAATAAAATATATATCAAATAAAAAAATCCTTATTGCCCACTGCTAGGAGTCATGGCTAGGGTCAACCTCAGAAATTCATGGGAGTTTCCATAATCATAGGTTTCTACCTCATCCCAGAGATGCCACATCTATTTCCAGTTGTCACTCCCAGTACTCCCTACACCCACCTGCGGGTCTCCCCTCCCTTCTTCCCCATCCATCTTTCTCCCTCCATCTACCTCAGTCTGTTCTATTTTCCATTCTTAGTGAGATTCAAGTGTACTCCATTGGGCCCTCCTTTCTAATTGGCTTCTTTGGGTCTATAATTGTAGCATCATTATAACATATTTCATGAGTAATATCTACTTATAAATGAAGACATACAAGCTTGTTGTTCTGGGCCTGGTATACCTCACTCAAGGTGATCATTTTTAGTTTCATACATTTGCATGGAAATGTCATGATATCATTGTTTTTAATAGCTGAATAATGCTCCATTTTGTAAAGGTACCATATTTTCTTAACTCATTCTTTCATTGAGGGCATCTGGGTTGTTTCCAATTTCTGGCTATTACAATAAAAGCTGCTAGGTACATAGTTGATCAAGTGCCCTTGTGGTATGGAGGAGCATCGTTTGGTTATATGCCTAGCAGTGGTCTATTTCCAATTTTCTGAGAAACTGCCAAATTATTTTCCAAGGGGTTGTGCAAATATGTACTTCCTCCAGCAACTGAACACATGCATCATAAACGTTTTTAAAATCATTCTTTAAGTATTTACTAGATATTTTCTTAATTTACATTTCAAATGTTATCCCCTTTCCTGTCCCCCCTGAAAACCCCTATCTCATCTCTCTCCCCCTGCTTCTGTGAGGATGTTCCCCCACTCACATACCTGCTGCTGAGAGGCTCTGACAAAGCCTGACAAATACAGAGACAGATGCTCACAGCCAACCATTGAACCGAGCACAGGCTTCCCAATAGAGGAGTTATAGAAAGGACTGAAGGAACTGAAAAGGTTTGCATCCCCATAGAAAGAACAATAACCACCAACCAGACACCCCCAGAGCCCCCATGAACTTAACCACCAACCAAGGAGTACACATGGAGGAACCCGTGGCTCCAGCTGCATTTGTGCTGGAGAATGGCATCGTTGGGCATCAATGGGACGAGAGGCTCTTGGCCCTGTGAAGCCTAGATGCCGCAGTGTAGGTGAATTCTAGGGTGGGAAGGTGGGAGTTGGTGGGTGGGGGAGCACCCTACACTTTTAAGCATGAGCTGTGGCTTGGGTTCTTTATATTAGCCATTGTTGTCAGTGTAAGATAGTTATTTTGATTCTGATTTTATGATTTCTAAATATGTTGAACATTTCTTTAACTGTGTATCTGCAATTAGAGATTCCTTTGTCTATATTTCTCTTTTAGATCTGTACCCCAATGTAATCAGGTTATTTACTTTCTTGATGCCTAGTTTGAGTTCATGATACATTTTGTATACTAGTACTCTGTTGGATATAAGGTTGGTGAAAATCTTTTCCCACACCAAATGTTGCTATATGTCCTTTTGATGGTCTCCTTTGCCTTACAGAAGGTTTTTCTTTTCACAAGGTCCCAATGCATGAGCTATTGGTATTCTGTTTAAGAAGTTGTTTCATGTGCCAATGCATTCAGGACTATTCTCCACTCTTTCTTCTAACAGGAGCAGTGTATGTGGTTTTATGTTGAGGTCATTAATAGACTTGGGCTTGAGTTTTGGCAAAGTGGTAGAATGGTGGTTGCATTCTTCTACACTCAGACTTTCACTTAGAGCAACACCATTTGTTGAAGATCATTTTTTCTTTATTGTATAGTTTTGGTTTCTTGTCAAAAATGAAGTGTTCATAGGACTATGTATTTACTTCTGAGTTTGATTTTATTCATTTGATCAACCTATATGTTTTATGCCAATTTTAACTACCATTGCTCTTTATAGCACAGCTTGAAATCAAGGATGGTAATACCTTCAGAAGTCCTTTCAATGTAAACGACTGTTTTAGCTATTGGGTTTTGTTATTGATGATTTTGTTTATTTGTTTTTTGGTTTGTTTTTCCTTATGAACTTGAGAATATCTCTTTCAAGGTCAATACAGAATTGTCTTGGATTTTTGATGGGTATACATCAAATCTGTAGATAGCTTTTGGTCAAATGGCCATTTTTTTACTAGGTTAATCCTACTGATCTATGAGCATAGGACATCTTTCCATCTTCTGATATCTTCTTCATAATTTTTTGAAGAGATAATACCTATATGTCAAGAACATCACAGAGATGTGATGTTCATGACATATAGATATTTCTCTTGCTTCATTAGAATTTCTCCAAAATATTTTATATTATTTATGGATATTGGGAAGGTGATATTATTATATATTCCTCAGTCTGTTTATCATTTGTTTGTTGGAGAGCTATTGCTTTATATTTTCAGTTAATTTTTTATCCAGCCACATTGCTGAAGGTGTTTATCAGCTATAGGAGTTCTCTGGTAGAATTTGGGGCCACAATGTATACTTATCACATCATGTACATAGAGTGATACTTTGACTTCTTCCTTCCCCATATTTATCCCCTTGCTCTCCTTTTATTGTCTTATTGCTCTATCTTAAACTTCAAGTTCTATATTGAATATATGGAGGAAGTTGACAATCTTGCCTTGTTCCTGATTTTCATGTTCTTAAAATTTAAGTTTTACATTCCTGCTTTAAATTTCTGTCTATGTATTGTGATGTTGGATATTGGCTAGCTCTGTATTGCCTTTATTGTATTTTGGTATGTTCCTTGTATTCTTGTTCTCTCTAAAATGTTATGACAAAGCAGTTTTAGATTTTATCAAAGGGTTTTTCAGCATTTAATGAGATGAACATAAGGCATTTTTCTTTCAATTTTTTATATCATAAATTAAATTGCTGGATTTTTTTTTATGTTAAACCTTCCCTGCAATTTTCTGATGAAGATTACTTGATCATAATGGATGATATTTTTGATATGCTATTGGATTTGTTTTTTGTGAATATTTTATTGAATATGTTTCCATCAATGCTCATGAGAGAAATTGGTCTAAAATTCTATTTGTGTGGTTTAGGTATAATGCTGACTGTGACCTCATAAAAATGAATTTCTCAATGATCCTTTTGTTTCTGTTTTGTGGGATAGTCTTAGTAATAGTGGTAATAGCTCTTCTTTGAAAGTCTGTTAGAATTCTTTCCTAAAACTCTCTGGCTCTGGGCTTTTCTTTTTTACTCTTGTTGTATCTCTGTTTGGGAAATTTTCACAACTGCATTTCATTAGGGGTTAATGTCTATTTAGACTGTTTACCTGATCTTGAATTAACTTTGTTAAAAGATATCTATCAAAAATATTGTCTATTTCTTTTAGATGATTACAATTTTGAGGAGTATAGGTTTTATAACATAAGACCTAATCATTTTTAGGATCTCTTCAGTGTCTATTGTTATGTCTCTCTTTTCATTTTATTGGTAAATTTGTATTTTCTCTCTGTAATTTAGTTGGTTTAGCTAAGAATTTTTTTTCTTATGGTTTTCACAAATAATGAGCCCTTTGGTTTATACATTCTTTGTATTATTTTTTTAATTTATATTCTATTGATCATATCCCTGAGTTTGATTATTTCCTGTCATCAATTTCTCTTGGGTACATTTGCTTATTTCTGTTCTTGAGCTTTCAAAGATGCTGTTAAGTTGCTAGCATGAGTTATTACTCACTTCTTTATGAGGATATTTAGTACTATCTAAGATCTTTCCTCTTAGAATGGCTTTCATTATATCCTGTAAGTTTGGGTATACTGTACAGTCATTTTCAGTGAGTTCTAAAAAGTATTTAATTTCTTTCTTTATTTCTGTGTTGACTCAGTGGTCATAGAGAACATTGTTTCTCAGGTACCATGAGTTTCTAGGCTTTTGTTGTTGCTGAAATCTAATTTTAATTCCTGGTGGTTTAATAAGATATAACGTGTTATTTCAACTTTCTTGTGTCTGTTGTGGTTTGTTTTCTCACAGAATATATGGTCAGTTTTCAGAAAGTTTCCTGAGGTGCTGAGAAGAAAGATATATTCTTTTGAACACAAAAAACTTGTGTGAACTAGTCTGTTGATATGTTGGGTCCATTGCTCATAACAGCTACTACTAGCACGATTTCTTTGTTCAGTTTGATTAGATGACCTGTCTATTGGAAGAAGTGGGGTATTTAGATCTCCCACTATTAATGGATGAGGTTCAATGTTTGATCCAATTTTTAAAAATATTTTTCTTACAAATGTAGGGGCCTTTGCATTTGGGGGATAAATATTCCAAACTGAAAATCTATTGTGGATTTTTCCCTTGATGAGTATAAATTGTCCTTATGTATTTATTTTGATGAATTATGGCTGAAAGTCTGTCTATTTTATTAGATTTTAGAATGGCTACTCAAGATTCCTTCTTGGGTCCATTTACTTGGAAAAATATTTTTCTAGCCCTTTACTTTGAAGGAATATCTGTCTTTAATATTGAGGTGTGTTTCTTATATGCAGCAGAATGATAGATACTGCTTTCACATCTATTCTGTCAGCTAGTGATTTTATTGGAGAATTGATTCCATTGATGTTAAGAGTTACTGATGTCCTTTTCCTGTTAATTCCTGTTATTTTGATATTCCTGGTGGCAATGTGTATGTGTGTATGTATGTATATATGTATGTATGTATGTATGTATGTATGTATGTATGTATGCATATATGTATGTTTCTTTCCTACTACCTAAGTCTCCAATTAATGAAGAATATGGAGCCTGAACTGGATATATCCAGCTCTTGTGATAAAAACCTATGATCAAAGCAAATTAGAGAAGAAAAAGTTTATTTGGTGTATGCTTCCACATCACTGTTCACCATTGAAGAAGCTGGATCTGATGCAGATGACATGAAGAAATGCTGCTTACTGACTTACTCCTCATGGCTTGCTTAGCCTTTTTTTCTTATACAATTCAGGACCTCTATCCCAGTGATATTCCTATTCTCAATGTGATTGCATGTTATCCCAGGTGACACAGGGATCTTGGGAGATCAAGTGGACTTGTGGTCCAGAAACTGTTGCACAGGGGATCAAGTAGGATGGAAGAATACTTATTGCATAGAATAAGTAACTTATTCAATGTGGAATCATGCATACAAGTACATTTTTTATTTCAATATGATATTTCATTTCAGTATGATATATATCTTTGCAATTCTGTTCTAGAGGTTGGATACACACATTCTAATACTTGAAAACAAGATCTGTTAGAGAAACTCTTGAACACACTAACTCATGCTGTTCACAGTAAATCTTGGCTGCACCTACAATATTTGGTGAGAAATATTTTACAGGCCCATTTTCACTGTTTGTTATTGTGACAAAATGATCAATCAACAAGTTAAAACTACAATTAATCCCATTCAATTTACTATCTCATTATTTGAAATAACTAAACTAACAGACAACAAATCCTATTTTATAATTTTCTATAACATTTCATCAAATTTTCCTGAAATTTTATTGGATTTACTTTCAATGGAATTCTTAAAAGAAACTGCATACTTAACATTTCTTCATTCTTTGAAATAAGTGTTTTCCATATAGTGTTATTTTTTAATATATTTGCTACTGCCTGCCTTATTATCTCTTTCTGTATTCAGGAGCATTAATTTGAGTCATGAATTACTTCAAAGACTCTCATATGATTTTGTTTAAAATGTATACAACAAACAGGTTTTTGTCAGCTTAGATTACTATCAAAGGAAACAGAGAAAAAGTAAGAAAATACTATTTCTTTAAAGGAGAAAGTGAGAGAGGAGATTTATATAATTAAATTTTAATGTCAAAATCCTTTAAATTCTCTGAAAAATGTTGCATTTTCATTCAAGAAAACCTTAGAGCACAAATCTCAGATAGTAAAATGTAGAAAGATAATAAATTGAAATATCAGTGAGACTATTGTGGAGAATGATATCTATTTCTACAGTATTTTGTTTTTATAGTATTGTCAAAGTGTTTAGAGTTTGGTGCTTAATTTTATAATTTTTTAATGCTGATGGGATTCCAAGAAATGGGACAAATCAGTCACTAAATATAGTTGTAGTTTGAGCAGAAAACATGGCTTAGCAGTTATAAAACTCACTGCTTTTTGAAGAATGGCCCTAAGTTTCCCAACACTCACATGGAGTAGCTCACAACTGCATTTAACTCTAGGTTTAGTAGTATCCTTATTTGTATGTCCTCAGTGGGAAAAGATGCCCTTCATCTTGTAGAACATTGATGTTCTACAAGACTTGAATTCCTTGATGAACAGGGAATAGGGAAGACGGTGGGGTGAAATGGGAGTTGGTGTGTGTCAAGCATACTCTCAGAGGCAGAGTGGAAGAACTCAGGGAGGGGAAGGGGGACAGGGAAGGGGAGCAACTAAAATAATATAATAAAATTATATAGAGCCAATCTAAATCAAATTCATTTATGATAAACTTTGATAAATCTAGTCATGAGTGACATTATAAAAGTGGGAATGATAAGAAAACAATTATTAATTTGTGATAAGAGATAAATACACTTTCAAATTATAGTACCTGGTGCTGTTTATCCAACTTTATGTACATGGTGTATATGCATACACTCAAGAAACACATACTTTAGATAACATAGATTATTTACTTAGTTGTTGTGCTCATGTATGCAGTTCTTAAACCATAATGTAGAAGGTAAAAGACCTAAGCAAATATCCATTGCCAGAGTTAGAAAAGATGTCAAGTTAAAAAATAGCATTATAATAATTATCATCTTATAAGATAAAAAGTTTTCACTCAGATAGGAAAATTAAGAAGTTACTGAAAGCTGGTGGTAGTGCACACCTTTAATCCCAGCACTTGGGAGACAGAGGCAGGCGGATTTCTGAGTTTGAGGCCAGCCTGGTATACAGAGTGAGTTCCAGAACAGCCAGGACTACACAGAGAAACCCTGTCTCCAAAAAAATTTTTAAAAAAGGACTGAAAAGTAAACTTCTTTTATTCATTTTTTCCTTACTTACCTTTCTTTCCTTCTACTTCTTTTCCTCTTTCTCCTCCTCTTCTTCCTCTTCTTTTCTTCCTTCTTTTTTTGAGACAAGGTTTCACTGTACAGACTTGGCTATCCTATATAGACTATGCTGGCCAAAACCTCAATAGATCCACATGCCCCTGCCTCACTAATTCTCAATGCCAGGTGAGAAATAAACTCTTAATTTGAAAATATAACTTGACACATGCATCTAAACAGAAACAATTCTTTGAGATACATTATTTGGCCCACTTGTTATAAAAGTTCTTACACACACCCACACCTATAAACACCCACCCACACACACACACACACACACACACACACATACAAACACACACTATAAAACAAAAAGAAGCAAAATATTTAAAAATTGTAAGAGTGTAACAAGTGTGTTGAATATTTTAAGAAAAATTATGAAAATAATAAAATTGCTTTAAAAGAGTTCAAAATAAATGTATTGAAATTCATACATTTTTAGAAATAGAAAACATATTAACATGATGGTACATTTTAATATTTTCCTCAATTTAAAATATATAGAAATGCTCCCTTTCATGATTTTGTCAGGACAGACTAGAATTTATGTATAGACCAAAGGTGCTAGCACTGTGGATTTTGCCTACTTAACAATCCTTAAATTATTCCTTTATACGTATTATAAAGATTACTTCTGATATAATGTTTTGTTGCTATTTCTAGTATAAGATAGATTGAAAAACTTAAAGAATTGTATTTCTATAAACCTTACAGACAAACAAAGGATAAAATTATATTAATTTATGGACCTGTAATACAATTAATTAAAGTTAATCTTTTTCAGTTCTTCTACTAGGGAACTCATGACAGGTGTGAAATTATAAAGAATTTTGGTAGATTATTCATATCTCTTCAGTAGTAAAAGTACAAAGTTCTAAAAATGAAAACTACTTTTTATGCTGTAATCTAAAAGTAAATGTACTAAAATCCTGTCTTTCTTAAAAGTCTTAAAATTATTAATACAATTTAAAGTTTTTTGAAGACCATTAGAAAATAAATTTACTTATAATAAGATTATTAAATTTCAATCAATTACCTTTGCCAAATGATTTTTTTCTCTATGAGAAATGATAAATGTACTAGAAAAATCAGTGCTGTAGATTGAAAAACAAGTTTTAAAATGCAAAACACAGAGTCTCTCAATTTAACCATGTTTTTAAGTCTCTCTTTAAGATCTGGTTTGAGGTCTGCCTTACTTCTGTGGCTGGATTTTGTGGCTCTGCTTTTCTTTCTATGGCTGTCCCTCTTTAGGAGAGTTATTAGAGAGTCTACAGGAGACTCATCTCTTCAAATGATCTTTCCAGGTAACAGCTGCTCCAGCAATCCAGACAGCTGTTTCAAGCCTGAACAATTGCCATCAAGCTGTGGTAATGAGACTTTACAGCAATGTTCTAGAGAGTTGCCAGCTGCCTCATTGGGTGTCACAAGCTTCCCACATTTTGTAATAGCTCTTCATCACCGACTATTTTCTTACCATTTGATCTCATTTATGAGATTTTTTGCTATGAATTCCTCTGAATTACAAGAGATTTTTAAGAAATGACTCAAAGGATGATAAGGAAGTAGAATATTTTGTGCTTGCTAGTATCCCCTCCCTTATCCGGGATGAGATTTCTAGTTATTATAATCAACAAAATATTCTTTTCAAACATAGATATTGAGTGGGAGTTTTCATGTGACACAAGCATACAGGTATGCATACTCACAATTCCTTATTTGATTGCATACACTCAATTACTAAAAACTAGTTGCTATACCTTGTTTCAAAGCAAACAAGTCTTCTGAATACTGGGTTAAGAGAGCACAAGTCTTAGCACAAATGTACATAACTCCTTTATGCATTTAAGTTGCAGTTGAAATGACATGGCATAAATTACAACCATCTTTACATTTAAAATCTGATGTCTAATATCAATTCAATAATAAAAGGATATGTGTCCAATGTACATAGCAATCCACATTTGCTTGTCCTTTGCTTTGTCAAAATGTGAGGTACTATATCAAGCCCATGGAAACTCCACTCCTTGTTCTGTGTTAATAGTGAACATAAATTATCATCACACAGCATAGTATCCCAAGAATAAACAAGCAAGAGAGTATGCTTGGGATTCAACAATAGCTTCTCGTGCTCTTTAAAGCTACCATAGTTATATATACATTTTGCTGTAATAGCCTATAATTTTCTTTTTTTAATGTGAGGGATTAGATTTTTCTCTGCAATAAATAAATGATTAAATCAAGAATTTGCTGATTTTCAGTTTGGTGGTTCCTTAGAAAATTGGACAAAGCACTACCTGAGGACCCAGCTATACCATTCCTGGGCATATACTCAGACGATGCTCCAACATATAATAAGGATACATGCTCCACTATGATCATAGCAGCCTTATTTATAATATACAGAAGCTGGAAAGAACCCAGAGGTTCTTAGCACAAATGTACATAACTCCTTTATGCATTTAAGTTGCAGTTAACAACAACAAAGTAATGGATACAGAAAATGTGGCACATTTACACGATGGAGTACTACTCAGCATCTAAAAAGCAATGAATTCATGAAATTTTAGACAAATAGATGGAACTAGAAAATATCATCTTGAGTCAGATAACCCAATCACAAAAGAACACACATGTTATATACACTCACCGATAAGTGGATATTATCCCCCAAACTTGGAATACCCAAGATATAATTCACAGACATGAAGCTCAAGAAGAAGGAAGGAAGACCAAAGTGTGGATACATCGGTCCTTTTCCAAAGTGGGATCAAAATACCCATAGGGGGAGATACAAAGACAAAGTGTGGAGCAGAAACTGAAGGAAACACCATGTAGATGAACTGCCACCTGGGGATCCATCCCATACACAGTTACCAAACCCAGGCACTGTTGTGGATGCCAACAAGTGCTAGCTGACAGGAGCCTGATTTAGCTGTCTCCTGAGAGGCTCTGCCAGTACCTGACTATACATAAATTGATGCTTACAGCCAACCAATGGACTGAGCACAGGGTCCCCAATGGAGTAGCTACAGAAAGGACCCAAGGAGCTGAAGAGACTTGCAGCCCCATAGAAAGAACCATAATATGTACCCACAAGTACCCCCAGAACTCCCAGGGACTAAACCACTAACCAAAGAGAACACATGGAGGGACCCATGGCTCCAGCTACATATGTATCAGAGGATGGCCTTTTCAGACATTAATGAGAGATGAGGCCATTGGTCCTGTGAAGACTTGATGCTCCAGTGTAGGAGAATGCCAGGTCAAAAATGTGGGATCAGAGTTTGGTAACCAGGGGCATGGGGAATGGGATAGGTGGTTTACAGAGGGTAATGAGGAAGGGGATAATATTTGAAATATAAATAAGGCAAATATCTAATAAAAACAGAAGATAGGAAGAAAGAAAGAAGGAAGGAAGAAACAAAGAAACAAAGAAAGAAGAAACAAAGAAACCAAAAGTAAAGAAAGGGGAACTTTAATAAATGAGCTCTGGAGGCAAGGGTTATAAGAGCAGACCCAGATAATTCTAAAAAATCAGAAAACTGAAAATTGATGACATTCTTTGGGTTGAGCAACAATAAGTGCATTTGCCCAAGTGGCTTATGACAATTCAGGAAAATGATGATTGCACAAAAGAAGATTTGATGATATGAGACATAGAAGATGCTTAAGTAGAAGTACTGACTTTCTAACAAATATAACTGCTAATGACATGAGAGGAGGAGGTAAGCTGCAGAGAGCTAACAGCAGTTTTTGAGTGAAGACCCAATTCGGTTAAGTGGTTAGTCCCAGAATCTCCTAAGATAGGAAGCAAAGTTTGCATGTATACAAATGAGTGCATTTGTTTGACATGCTATAGTTTCTGTTATTATGTGATATTTTAATGCAGACAGATAAAATAACTACAGCTATGTAGATATAATAAAAAAGAATTGGCTGATTTTAAAGCTATATGAGAACACCTTAGCTTTTGAGAATGTCTCTGTTTTAGAGTTCAGGAAAACTTACTCTGTCACATTTTAAACATCTACATTGAGTGAAATATCAAGGTATCAGTGTAAGGAGAACAACAAAAAAGGCCTATGAAAAGAGAAATGTGGAAAAGACAAGCTTGAAAAGCAAATTCATGACTAATGTTGTAATGAAATAAAAAAAAGAAAGACTACAAGAGAAACATGCTTGTCCATGGAAGATAAAAAATTAAGTAAATGCTTAGGAAAAAATGAAAGGAAAGAAAAAATATTCTACACATGTTTAAATTACTCTATACATTTTCTCTATTAGCAAGCAAAACACTGTTTTGTAGTTTCAAATTTATTATTTGTTTACCATTATTTCTTAAAAATACTGAGTATTCATGATTTTTAATTTCTGCTAGTAAATAAAGTTCTAGGTAGATTTTGAATTTAATATTTATTACATAAGAAATGAGGGAAAATATGATGCTCTGTATTAAAATGCGAGGTTTACTAAAGACTTAAGTTCATTAAAAATATATTTTCGATGTTTTTATGTAATCAAAATCTTCCATATAGAAAAGAGCAGATAACATCACATTTGTATGCATGTACACATATAAATTAAAATTTCAAAACATTTCAAAATTTCAAAACATTGAAACGAATTTGGCATATGATCTCATTTAGATCATGCACTTGTCAGTATTTTTAGTGCATTGATGCATGATGTTTTTCAGTTTATGAGTAGGTTCATTAAAAATAATCAAAAAATGATGAATTATTTATGTTACACCTATCATCATAGAAGGGGTTTCAAATTTACTTTTTATCAAGAGTATCAGTAACCTTTAATTATAGGTAGAGGCACATTTTTTTTTTATTCTTTGACAATTTTAGACATGAATACAATGGATTTAGATCATATCCAGCCTATACTTGTTATGTACAACTCATCCTAAACCAACTCCATATCCTTCTCAATAAAATCATGTCTTTTTCTATTGCTACTTTTGTGATATACGTTTATTAAATAGCACATTATCCAAAGTCACTAAGAGCCCCTCTGTATTTTAAAGGTAGAAAATACTAATTCAAAAGCAACTTTTAACTTAGTAGTTTCCATTAAATCATTTCTAATTATCAGAAAACATCATTCTAGATGCTAAACTGAGTCATGAAGTAAAATGACAAAAATTTCGTCTTCCCTAAAGTAAAAATTGTCAGAACTTCATCTTTGGAATACAACTTTTTAATTTTCATAACTGCAAGGAATTTATAGCAATTACTTTCAAACCTATCAGGTATTACAAAGAACACTATTTCAATTAATTCAATTTTCATGAGAAGAAGGTGGAAATAAAATTATTTGAACAGGATGTAGTTCAGTCTGTTACATAAAAAATGGCCTTTAAGTATCCTGAAATTGGTTTATATTTATATTGTATTTACAAATGTTTGAGATATTTTAGATTCCAAAAACTACATTTATTTTTTTAAAAAAAATGATTTATTTATTTTACACTCTAGATTTTATTTTCCCCCAGTCTACCCTCCAAATGTTCCATATACCCTACCTCCTCACCACCACCCTATCTCCATGAGGATGTTCCCACCCCTACCCAACCCCCCCTCCACCTGACCTCTAAATTCCCTGGGGTCTCCAGTCTCCAGAGTGTTAGGTGTATCATCACTAATTGAATACAGACATGGTGGTCCTCTGATGTATATGTGTTGGATGCTTCTTATCAGCTGACATATGCTTCCTGGTTGGTGGTCCAGTGTCTTGAGAGATCTCAGGGGTCCAGTTTAATTGAGACTGCTGGTTCTCCTACAGGGTCACCCTCCTCCTCAGCTTCTTTCAGCCTTTCCCTATTTCAACCACAGGGTTCAGCAGCTTTTGTCCTTTGGTTGGGTGCAAATATCTGCATCTGAATCTTTCATCCACTTGTTGGGTCTTCCAGAGTGTGTTAATGCTAGGTCCCCTTTTGTGAGTACTCCATAGCCTCAGTAATAGAGTCAGGCCTTGGGATATCTCCACTTTGGACCTGTCTCTGGACCCTCTTTTCCTCAGGCTCCTCTCCACTTCCATCCCTGCAATTCTTTCAGACAGGAAAAATTATGGGTCAGAATTTTGACTATGGGATGGCAACCCACTTCCTCATTTGATGCCCTGTCTTCCTGTTGGAGGTAGACTCTATTAAGTTCCCTATCCCTACTGTCAGGCATTTCATCTAGGGTTCCTTCTTTGAGTCCTGAGAGTCTCTCACCTTCCATGTCTTTGGTGCAGTTTGGAGGGTGCCCCCAACCTCCTACCTCCCGAAGTCGCCTGTTTCCATCCTTTTGCTCGCACTTAGGGCTTCAGTCCTTTTTCCTCACCCAATACCTGTTGAGAAAGAAGAACACTCCTCCATTGCTGGTGTGATTGCAAACTGGTACAACCATTCTCAAAATCAGTCTGGAGGTTCCCCAGAAAATTGGAAATAGATCTCTCTGAAGACCCAGCAGTACCACTCTTGGAAATATAACCAAAATATGCCACATCATACCATAAGCACATTTTCCATTATGTTCATACCACCCTTATTTGTGATAGCCAGAAGCAGGAAACTACCCAGATGTCCCATGAGAGAAGAATAGATACAGAAAATGTGGTTCATTTATGCAGTGGAGTACTACTCAGCTACTAAGAATCAGGACATCCTGAGTTTTGGAGGCAAATGGATGGAACTAGAAAATATTATTGTGAGTAAGTTAACTGAGACTCAAAAGGACATGCATGGTATGTACTCACTAATAAGCCAAAATATAAATAAATAGAATAAAATATAAAGTACAGAATACACAAGATACAGTCCACAGAACTCAAATAACTCAACAAGCTGAACAGCCCAAATGAGGATGCTTCAGTCCTATTTGGGAGTGTAAGAAAGCAACCACAATTGGGGAGGGAGCTATGGACCTGGGTGGGAAAGGGGCCAGGGAGGAGAAGCGGGGAAGCATGTGAATTAAGTACATTAGTGCCAATGACAAGCAAGAATTAAGAATTAGGGTACATATAAGTCACCCTTATTTTTATAAATAATAAGAAAAATGTTTCTATATTCTTCTATCATTTGAATACCATATCTACCCATTCAATAATCATGTGTTCATCCCTACAAATTTTCATGCAAGTCATTTATGAGTATAAACACACATTATTATGTATATTGGCAATATATAATTTTATTTTAAAATATTTATTTATCTAGTATATTTATGTCACTGAATAATTTAGGTTTATGTGCATTCAGTGGACACTGTGTCTAGAAAGGAAGGAAAATAATGCTGTGTCACCTGGAATCAGAGTTATTGGGAGGTGTGAAACTCAGGGTGTTTGTTCTGGGAATTGAACTCTGATCCCCTACAAGGACAATATCTCATTTATCTATAGAACCATTTCACTTTTATATGTTTTTATATGTATCTGCCTTAATTACTATTTTATTGCATGATAAAACCCCTGGCATGTTATAAGTGAAAGCATTTAATTGGGAACTTCCTTACCATATCAGAGGATTACTCCTCTTCTGGTATGGATAGATGCATAGCAGAAGGTAGGCAGGTATAGGATGTAATGGGAGCTAAGAGTTTGATCCACAGTCGACGATGTGTAGGAGGAAACAGAAAGAGACAGAGACAGATGCAGAGTATGAACTTGGGCTTAGTATGAGCTTCTGAAATCTCAAAGTACCAATAACAGGTCACATCTTCTAGAAGATTTAGTAGACATATTCCTGGCAATGTATGAAGGCCATAAACCTGGGACCATATGCAGAAAATTTCAGCGCATTTTCCTCCAACATCAAGTGGGAGTAGGAAGAGTCTCCATCACTAGATATACTGCAAATAGTCTAATAGCATATCTCAGATAGGTCTGTCCTTTTGAAGCACAGGAAACCATGTGTAAGAGGGGGAAGAAGAATTCATGAGCCAGAGGGGATGGAGGAGACCAGGAGAACACTGAATGAGCTAAGCAGGGCTCATATGGGCTCACCAAGACTGAATCAGCAAGCAAGGGACATGCATGATCGGCAACTTGTATATATGTTATTGACAGTAATTAGTTGTTTTTCTGGGATTCCAAACAGTTGGAACAGGTATATCTTAAAATCTTTTGCCTGCTCTATGGAGTCCTTTCCTGTTGTATGAGAGAAAAAAAATCTATATTCTTTTTCTTTCCTTTTTTTGTTTCTAAATTTATTCTTCTCTTATATATGCCATCCTGATCATAGTTTCTTCTCCACTCTCTCCTCCCAGCCTCCCCCCGAACTTTTCATTTTCCAAAAATCCCAAGATCTACTGTTTCTTAATTTCCCTTCATAAAAGAACAGCCATCCCAAATATATTAACCAAACATGGCATAACAAGCTACAGTATGACTAGGCACAATTTCTGACATTAGGGCTGGAGTAGGCAACCCAGTAGGAAGAAAATGTCCCAAGTGCAGGGCAAAGAGTCTAATATACCTATTCCTACTGTTAGAACTTGCACAACACCACCAAGTTAACAACTATAAGCTATGCAAAGGTTCAGACACATATGGGTTTCTTGATATTTTGCTTCAGGCTCTGGGAGTCCCCATGAGGCATGCTTAGTTGATTATATATTCATGGTGGCTGTCATCCCTCTGGATACTATAATATTTCATCACTTTCATCTAAGGGGTCCCATAGCTCAACCTAATGTTGGACTGTAGGTCTCTGCATCTGCTTTCCTTGGTTGCTGGATAAAGCCTCTCAGATCATGATTGGGCTATGTACCAATCTGTGGGTAGAGCAGAATATCATTAGAAACCACTTCATTAACTTTTTTTTCATTTTTTTTGGCTCTATACTAGGTGTCTGCTATAAAATAAAATTAAATTTCTTCCACAGTAATATATTCTACCAGCAAGAAAATAGATTCTTTCTGAAAAACTGGCAACTAACAATTTCTAAATGTATATACAGTGAAATAACATGGCTTTCCACTTGTAACAAGTCATTTCTGTAGGTAAAAGCATACCAAAAACCCAATGAATATATACTATAAGGTATGTCAGAAAGCTGGAATGCATAAGTATAAACACATAGCATGTAGAACAATAAGATGTCACACAATTCTCAAATTTTACCTCCATTCAATATATAGTTTTTCTCCTGAAAGACCAGAGACAATATATTAATGTCTTAGTCAGGCATAAAATTCAAATCATCTCTCTGTAAATGGGAATGTTCCAAGAACAGTAGATGTAAACCGAGCTTCTCACTTTGTGCTTGAGATCTTTAGGTACATATTTTTTTCAGAATCATAATGGATTTCCCCAAAGAAGTTATCCTAAAGGAATGGTGGTTCAGATTATACATGGAATCTTAATGGAGTGTGAGCCCAGGTGAGAGAATCAGAAATTTAAAAGCAACAGATTATACAAGAATCTGACTCAAAGCTACAAAGAAGTGAAAACAAAAGGTGTTCACTTACCTTTCTCATTAAATATTATTGCCCACTGAACATTTTGTTATGTGTTAACAACCCTACAATGCTGAAAATGATTAGCTCAAGAATGTGTGAAGAACTTACAAATGTTATTTAATGTAAAAATGGAGTTGTCTTCAAAAAATATTTTATGATTACTGTTCTCAAATAAAAAAAATAAAATGAATAAATGAGTGAGTTCTTTATAATAAAAATGAAGAAAATTGAAAATTTATTTTGTATAATTGATTGGGTAATAATAAATATATTCTACATATACTTTTACTGTGATCAGTCTGTCCAAATGAAGCTACATGTACATTTCTGTGCTATTGGCAGAGCAGTGTTCCTATTACAAGCTTCTAAGTAGAAAATGGGAAAGTTAAACACATAGCCTGTACTTACAGTGGAGTTACAATGATATCAGTGTGACTTGTATGATAGTCCACAGGAGCTAATGTTCTGAGATGATTTCAGTTAAATGACAATTTACCTTAGCTCTGCTCAAATGTGGGTCACTGTGACACTTTTTTTTCTTCATATCACTTGAAAAAGTGTGTAATTCTTATCATTTAACTCTTAATTATCTCCATTACAATATCAAGTTTACAACAAGCAAGCAAACTGGATTTGATTTTTGAAGTATACTTAAGAAAACACTAAGGGTTTTGTTGGCTTTGTTTGTTTGTTTGTTTTGGTTGAGTTTAGAGAGTATCATTGAAATTGAAAATATGGCTTTTACAATTTAAAATATAGTGAAGAACTTACTCTCAGAAGACATTAGAAACAATGTATATTTCTGAATCCTATATATGTTATTTCCTATATATAGATGTTATACAGTAAAAATTTTAAATCAATAAAAATAGAATCTTAGCAAAAAAGACTAAAAGTAGAATGATACAATCAAGAAAATGTAGTAAAAGTCATATAATACTCTATCACACACACAAGAAGAAAAATTTACCAAACCTATAACCAGGAACTTAATTTCTCGAATAAAGTCAAAATCCTACTCTTTCCTAAAGAGTCCACCAACCTGGACAAAAACATCCAAATACAAACTTATGAGGACCATTTTCATTCAAATAACTCCAATAGTCATTTATAAAGGCATGCCCATGATCAGCCCGGGTGGCAACTCCATATCTCCAGGTCCTGCAAGAGGCAAGAGGCAAGAGGCAAGAGGGGCTTCCAGGAGGCCCAGGTTCCAGTAATGAGGCCTCTGGCGGGAGCCCTCAGGTCTCTCTACCCTGTCTCCAGGCAGTGCAGGAGGTAAGCTGTGCACCAGAGGCCAACTGGGAAGAGGCAGCTTGCACTGTTGAGTCCAGCATCAACAAGACCAACTAACACCAGTGAGAACTAGATGGCAAAAGGCAAATGCAGGAACATCTCTAACAGAAATCAAGGCAATATGGCAATATCTGAACCCAATTCTCCTTTAACAGCATGTCCTGGATATCCCATCATACCAGTAAAATAAGATTTGGATTTAAAATCACTGGTCATGATGCTGGTACAGGAACATATGAAGGACATACTTAAAGAAACTCAGGAGAAAATGGATCAAAAGTTAGAAGCCCTTGCAAGGGAAACACAAAAATCATTTAAAGAAATTCAGGAGCATACAAAAGCCAATAAGGAGGAAACACAAAAAACACTTAAAGAAATACAGGAGAACTTTGGTCAACAGGCTGAGGTCATGAAAGAGGAAACACAAAAATCTCTTAAAGAATTACAGGAAAACACAAACAAGCAAGTGAAGGAGCTAAGCAAAACCACCCAGGATCTAAAATCAGAAGTAGAAACAACTAAGAAAACTCAAAGAGAGACAACTTTGGAGATAGAAAGCCTTGGGAAGAAATCAGGGGACATAGATGCAAATATCAACAACAGAATACAAGAGATAGAAGAAAGAATCTCAGATGCTGAAGATACCATAGAAGCCATGGACACAACAGTTAAAGAAAATGCAAAATGCAAAAAGTTTGTAACCCAAAATATCCAGGAAATCCAGGACACAATGAGAAGACCAAACCTAAGGATTATAGGCATAGATGAGAGTAAAGATTTACAACTTAAAAGGCCAGCAAATATCTTCAATAAAATTATGGAAGAAAACTTCCCTAACCTAAAGAGAGAGATGCCCATGAATATACAAGAAGCCTACAGAACTCCAAACAGACTGGACCAGAAGAGAAATACTTCCCGTCACATAATAATCAAAACACCAAATGTACTAAACAAAGAAAGAATATTAAAGGCAGTAAGAGTAAAAGGCCAAGTAACATATAAAGGAAGACCTATCAGAATCACAGCGGACTTCTCACCTGAAACTATGAAGGCTAGAAGATCCTGGGCAGATCTCATGCAGACTCTAAGAGAACACAAATGCCAGCCAAAACTACTATATCCAGCAAAACTCTCATTCACATAGATGGAGAAACTAAGATACTCCATGACAAAACTAAGTTTACCCAATATCTATCCACAAACCCAGCCCTACAAAGGATAATAGGAGGAAAACATCAACACAAGGAGGGAAACTTCACCCTGCAAAAAGCAAGATAGTAACCTTTCATCAAACCCAAAAGAAGTTAACCAATCAAATATAAAAAATAACGTCAAAAATGACAGGAAGTAGCAATCACTATTCCTTAATATCTCTTTAACATTAATGGATACAATGCCCCAATAAAAAGACATAGACGTCCGACTGGATACTTAAACATGACCCTATATTTTGCTGCATACAGGAAACACACCTCAGGGTCAAAGACAAACCCTACCTTAGAGTAAAAGGCTGGAAGACAATTTTACAAGCAAATAGTCTCAGGAAACAAACTGGAGTAGCCATTTTAATATCAGATAAAATTGACTTTCAAACCAACGTCATCAAAAGAGACTCTGAGGGACACTTCTTGCTGGTCAAAGGAAAATACAACAAGAAGAACTCTCAATCCTGAACATCTATGCTCCAAATGCAAGGGCACCCTCATCCTTAAAAGAAACTTTATTACAACTCAAAACACACATTGCACCTAACACAATAATTGTGGGTGACTTCAACACTGCACTTTCCTCAATGGACCGATCAGGAAAACAGAAACTAAACAGGGACACAATGAAAGTAATTGAAGCTTTGGACCAATTAGATTTAGCAGATATATATAGAAAATTCTATCCAAAAGCAAAATAATATACCTTTTTCTCAGCACCTCATGGTACCTTCTCCAAAATCGACCATATAATTGGACACAAGACAGACATCAACAAGTATAAGAAGATCGAACTAATCCCATGCCTCCTAAATGATCATTATGGAGTAAAAGTGGTCTTCAATAGCAACAAAAACAACAGAAACCCACATACACGTGGAAACTGAACAATATTCTACTCAATGATAACTTGGTAAAGGAAGAAATAAAGAAAGAAATTAAAGACATTTTAGAACTTAATGAAAATGAAGACACAACATACGCAAATCTATGGGACACAATGAAAGCAGTGCTAAGAGGAAAACTCATAGCCCTGAGCGCCTCCAAAAAGAAAATGGAGAGAGCATACACTAAGAGCTTAATGACACACCTGAAAGCCCTGGAACAAAAAGAAGCTATTTCACCCAGGAGGAGTAGAAGGCAGGAAATCATCAAACTCAAGGCAGAAATCAATAAAGTAGAAACAAAGAGAACCATACAAAGAATCAACAAAACCAGGAGCTGGTTCTTTGAGAAAATGAACAAGATAGATAAACCCTTAGCCAGAATAACCAAAGGACACAGAGACAGTATCCAGATTAACAAACTTAGAAATGAAAGGGAGGTATAAAACAGAAACTGAGGATATTCAAAAAAATCATTAGATCCTACTACAAAAGCCTATACTCAACACAACTGGAGAATCTGGAGGAAATGGACAGTTTCCTAGACAGATATCTGACAGCAAAACTTAATCATGATCAAATAGATCAACTAAACAGTCCCATAAAACCTGAAGAAATAAAAAGAGTCATAGAAAGTCTCCCAACCAAAAAAAGCACAGGACCAGATGGCTTCAGTGCAGAGTTCTCCAAGACCTTCTTAGAAGACCTAACACAAATACCCTTCAAACTATTCCACAAAATAGAAACAGAAGGAACTCAACCCAAGTCGTTCTATGAAGCCAAAATTACGCTGATACCAAAACCACACAAAGATTCAACAAAGAAAGAGAACTTCAGACCAATTTCCCTTATGAACATCGATGCAAAAATACTTAATAAAATTCTTGCCAACCGAATCCAAGAACACATAAAACCGATCATCCACCATGATCAAGTAGGCTATATCCCAGGGATGTAGGGTTGGTTCAATATAAGGAAATCCATCAGTGCTATCCACTACATAAGCAAACTCAAAGAAAAAAACCATATGATCATCTCATTAGATGCAGAAAAAGCATTTGACAAACTCCAGCAACCTTTCATACTAAAAGTATTGGAAAGAACAGGAATTCAAGGCCCGTACCTAAACATAATTAAAGCAATATACAGCAAACAGGTAGCCAACATCAAACTAAATGGAGAGAAACTTGCAGCAATCCCACTAAAATCAGGGACTAGACAAGGCTGTCCTCTCTCTCCATATCTTTTCAATATAGTACTTGACGTTCTAGCTAGAGCAATTAGACAACATAAGGAGTTCAAGGTGATACAAATTGGAAAGGAAGAAGTCAAATTATCACTATTTGCAGATGACATGATAGTCTACTTAAGTGACTCGAAAACCTCCACCAGAAAACTCCTACAGCTGATAAACAACTTCAGCAAAGTGGCTGGTTATAAAATCAACTCAAGCAAATCAGTGGCCTTCCTATACTCAAAGGATAAGCAGGCTGAGAAAGAAATTAGGGAAATGCCCCCCTTAAAATAGCCACAAACAGTATAAAGTATCTTGCGGTGACTCTTACCAAACAAGTGAAAGATCTATATGATAAGAACTTCAGGTCTCTGAAGAAGGAAATCGAAGAAGACCTCAGAAAATGGAAAAATCTTCCATGTTCGTGGATCAGCAGGATAAATATAGTTAAAATGGCCATTTTGCCAAAAGCAATATACAGATTCAATTCAATACCCATCAAAATTCCAACTCAATTCTTCACAGAGTTAGAAAGAGCAATTATCAAATTCATCTGGAATAACAAAAAATCCAGGATAGCTAAAACTATTCTCAGCAATAAAAGAAAGTCTGGGGGAATTAGTATCCCTGACCTCAAGCAATACTACAGAGAAATAGTGTTAAAAACTGCATGGTATTGGTACAGTGAGCAGCAGGTAGATCAATGGAACAGGATTGAAGATCCAGAAATGAACCCACACACCTATGGCCACTTGATCCTCGACAAAGGGGCTGAAAACATCCAATGGAAAAAAGATAGCCTTTTCAACAAATGGTGCTGGTTCAACTGGAGGTCAGCATGCAGAAGAATGCGAATTGATCCATCCTTGTCTCCTTGTACTAAGCTCAAATCTAAATGGATCAAGGACCTCCACATAAAGCCAGACACTCTGAAGCTAATAGAAAAAAAACGGGAAGACCCTTGAGGACATCGGTACAGGGAGAAAGTTTCTGAACAGAACACCAATAGCATATGCTCTAAGATCAAGAATTGACAAATGGGACCTCATAACATTACAAAATTTCTGTTCAGCAAAGGACACCATCAAAAGGACAAATCAGCAACCAACAAATTGGGAAAACATCTTCACCAATCCTACATCAGATAGAGGGCTAATATCCAATATATATAAAGAACTCAAGAAGTTAGACTCCAGAAAACCAAACAACTCTATTAAAAAATGGGGTACAGAGTTAAACAAAGAATTCTCACCTGAAGAACTTCAGATGGCAGAGAAACACCTTAAAAAATGCTCAACCTCATTAGTCATTAGGGAAATGCAAATCAAAAGAACCCTGAGATTTCACCTTACACCAGTCAGAATGGCTAAGATTAAAAATTCAGGAGACAGCACGTGTTGGCGAGGATGTGGAGAAAGAGGAACACTCCTCCACTGCTGGTGGGGTTGCAAATTGGTACAACCACTCTGGAAAGCAGTCTGGCGGTTCCTCCGAAAACTGGGCACACTTCCAGAAGATCCTCCTATACCACTCCTGGGCATATACCCAGAGGATTCCCCACCATGTAATAAGGATACATGCTCTACTATGTTCATAGCAGCCCTATTTATAATTGCCAGATGCTGGAAAGAACCCAGGTATCCCTCAACAGAAGAGTGGATGCAAAAAATGTGGTATATCTACACAATGGAGTACTATTCAGCCATTATAAACAATGAATTCATGAAATTCTTAGGCAAATGGATGTAGCTAGAGAACATCATACTAAGTGAGGTAACCCAGACTCAAAAGGTGAATCATGGTATGCACTCACTAATAAGTGGTTATTAACCTAGAAAACTGGAATACCCAAAACATAATCCACACATCAAATGACGTACAAGAAGAACGGAGGAGTGGCCCCTTGTTCTGAAAAGACTCAGTGAAACAGTATAGAGCAAAATCAGAACGGAAGTGGGAAGGGTTGGATGGGAAAACAGGGGGAGGGAAGGGGACTGATGGGACTTTCAGGGAGTGGGGGTCCAGAAAAGGGGAAATCATTTGAAATATAAATAAATATATCAATAAATTAAAAAAGAACATGTAAAAAAAAGAGAGAGTAAAAAAAAACTGCATGGTATTGGCACAGTGACAGATAAGTGGACAAATGGAACCGATCTGAAGATCCAGAAATGAATCCACACAGCTATGGTCACTTGATCTTCAACAAAGGAGCCAAAAACATCCAGTGGAAAAAAGATAGCCTTTTCAACAAATGGTGCTGGATCAATTGGAGGTCAGCATGCAGAAGAATGCAAATTGATCCATTCCTATCTCCATGTACTAAACTCCACTCCAAGTGGATCAAGGACCTCCATGTAACACCAGACACACTGAAACTAATAGAAAAGAAACTGGGGAAGACCCTTGAGGACATGGGCACAGGGGAAAAGTTCCTGAACAGATCACCAATCGCTTATGCTTTAAGATCAAGAATTGACAAATGGGACCTCATAAAATTACAAAGTGTCTGTAAGGCAAAGAACACTGTTAAAAGGACAAAACGGCAACCATCAAATTGGGAAAGTATATTCACCAACCCCACATCTGATAGAGGGCTAATATCCAATATATACAAAGAACTCAAGAAGTTAGACCCCACGGAACCAAATAACCCTATTACAAAATGGGGTACAGATGTAAACAAAGAATTTTCACCTGAAGAAATTCGGATGGCCGAGAGGCACCTTAAGAAGTGCTCAACATCATTAGTCATTAGGAAAATGCAGATCAAAACAACCCTGAGATTTCACCTTATACCAGTCAGAATGGCTAAGGTCAAAACTCAGGAGACAGCAGGTGTTGGTGAGGATGTAGAGAAAGAGGAATACTCCTCCACTGCTGGTAGGGCTGTAAGATGGTACAACCACTGTGGAAATCAGTCTGGAGGTTCCTCAGAATACTGGACATGAGACTTCCAGAGGACCCTGCCATACCTCTCCTGGGCATATACCCAAAGGATTCCCCGGCATGCAATAAAGACACATGCTCCATTATGTTCATAGCAGCCTTATTTATAATAGCCAGAAGCTGGAAAGAACCCAGATGCCCCTCAAAGGAGGAATGGAGACAGAAAATGTGGTTTATTTACACAATGGAATACTACTCTGCAATTAGAAACAATGAATTCACAAAATTTTTAGGCAAATGGTTTGATATGGAAAATATCATCCTAAGTGAGGTAACCCAATCACAAAAGAATACACATGGAATTCAATCTCTGATAAGTGGATAATAATTAGCCCAGAAGCCCTGAATACCCAAGGCACAAATTGCATAACAAATGACTCCCATGAAGAAGTATGGAGAGGGTCCTGATCCTGTAAAGTATTGATCTAGCATTGGAAGGGAATATAAGGACAGAGAAAAAGGAGGGAGGTGGTTGGGGAAGGGATGGAGATAAGAAGGTTTATGGGACATATGGGGAGGGGGGATCTGGGAAAGGGGAAATCATTTGGAATGTAAACAAAGAATATAGAAAATAAAAATATTACAAAAAAAAGTCCCATGCAATACTACGTGCCCAGCATGTTAAAAAAAAAAAGAAATTACAAACCACAAACAAATATAAATACAAGGTATACAAGTACTGCCCATCTACGAGTTCCCTCTCCCCACTGTTGGGCATGTGATCTAAGGTACCTCCTTTTGAGTTCTGGGAGTCTCTCACCTCCCAAGTCTCTGGTACATTCCCCCACCTCCTATCTCCAATGGTTTCTTGTTTCCACTCATTCTGCTGGCCTTTGGGGATTTACTCTTCCTCCCCAATACCTGATCATGCTCCCCTTTATCCCTCCAACTCCTGTCTTCCACCTCTATCCTTCCTGCTCTATGCCCATTGTGATTGCTTTCTTTTCCCTTCCAAGTGGGATTGAAGCATCCTCACTTGGGCCCTTTGGCTTGTTAATCTTCTTGAGTTCTGTGGATTGGATTCTGGATATTCTGTACCTTTTTGGCTAATATCCACTTATTAGTGTACATACATCACACATGTCCTTTTGAATCTGAGATACCTCACTCAGAATATTTTCTAGTTCCATCCATTTGCCTGCAAAACTTATGATGTCCTCTTAGTAGGTGAATAGTATTCCATTGTGTAAATGAATTTTCTGTATTCATTTTTCTGTTGTGGGACATCTGGGTTGTTTCCAGTTTCTGGCTATTACATAGAAGGCTGCCATGAACACAGTGGTGTAAGTGCCTCTGTGGCATGGTGGGGCATGTTTTGGGTATATGCCTAAGAGTGGTATAGCTGTGTCTTCAGGTAGATTCATTTTACATTCTTCTGAGGAACCCCCAGAATGATTTCAAGAGTGGTTGTTCCAGTTTGCAATCCAACCAGCAATGGAGGAATGTTCCTCTTTCTCCACATTCTCAACAACATTTACTGTCACCTGAGTTTTTGATCTTAGCTATTCTGAATGGTGTAAGATGGAATCTCAGAGTCGTTTTGACTTGCATTTCCCTAATCACTAAGGACTTTGAACATTTCTTTTAAGTGTGTCTCGCCCATTTGAAATCTGTCATGATGATATAAATATCCATTACTCAGGGAATTAAAATGCTGTAAGAATCTTCATTCAGATGAGAAGAAAAATATTAATATATCTTACAGTTAGCTTTATTAAGTGAAAATGAATAAAATAATAATAAAGTCAATATAAATATTAGTAATTTTGCTCTAAGATTCAAAGTCCAGTCCTATATAAAATAATTGAAAGATTTATTTGAAAAAATACACAAAAATATAGATGTCAAAATAGAGAATACCGCAAAAGGAAAATAAATGCCAGGGCAAGGGCTGTAATTTTCATTAAGTGGCAAAGAACTGTCTGGCTTCAACTCTTATCTCCTCCCAAATTTAACAAAAATAATTAATGTTATGCTTTAATTTAGTGGTTTTTTTTTAAAGAAAGAAAGAATTGAAGTCAATTGGGATTTTTCTATGTTCATTGCTAAATAAAATATGATTTTGAGTTTTTCATCTCCTAGGTCTCTGGTACTTTCTTGAAGATCCCCTCATGTTGTACCCCTGAGGCTGCTGATATCCATTTGTTCTCTTGGCCCTCAGGAAGGACTCAATGGGGGTGACCTTAGCCAAAATGTCCAATATTTGGGAGAGGGAAATTGGAGAGTCCACCTCTAGAACAAAGCCAGGACCTCAAGTGGAGGGACAGGGTTACAAACCCATAGTCAAATCTTCTGACCCAGAGTTGTTCCTGTCTAAAAGAACTGCAGGGACAAAAATGGAGAAGAGACTAACAGAAAGGAGGTCCAGTGACTGACCTGACTTGGAATCCATATCCTTGGGGTGGTAGCAAGACCTGAAACTATTACTGATGCTATGTTGTGCTTAAAGACAGGAGCCTAATATTATTTGTTGAAGATGATATTTTTCTTCAATGTGCATTTTTAAAATCTTTGTCATGTTGCTATAACTATGAATTTAAATAAGGGTTTCTATTATTTCCATTCATTGCTGTATATGTTTTTGCATCACATACTTTTATAACTATGATCCTGTAGAATAACCAGATATAGGAAATGATAATGTCTTTAACTCTTCTTGTTCAAGATGACCGTGGCTTTACAGCCTTTTCTGTTTCCAATCAAATTATAAGATCCCTTCTCTATTTTCATGAACAAGATTTCTGGAAATTGTATGGAACTGAATGGTGTGTTGCATTTGGAATTGTGTTTGTTTACACAATACTACTTCTGCAAATTTCTGAAATAGGATTGTCTTTCCATCTTTTAGTGTCTTTTTCAAGTTTTAAAGTTTTCATTACAGATGTGATTTACTCCTTTGATTAGCATATTTAATTTTGGCTGTTGCATTATGACATATTGGTAAGAGTGCAGAAATGTTTATACATACCCATGTGTCCATGGCATACACAGGGGCACACAATGAAGGTCAGTGGACAACTTTTCACGCTTGGTCCTCCTGTTCCATCGTTTGGGTTCCTAGGGTCACACTCTGCTCATCAGGCTTTGTGGCATGGACTTTTCCCCACTGAGGCACTTTGCCTGCCTTGTTGTCAGAATTTAATTTAAATTTTTATGATTGGCTTGTATAGGTTAGTTCTACCTTGGCAAGTATATTGAATGTACATGTTCTATATATTCTTATACTCTTGATAAAAGATGTTCTTAATGCTGCTGATAAATTCCTTTACCTGAATTCATATGTGTTGCTTAAAAGCCGAAGAGAGTAAGGAACTACCCATGTCATTTAATATAGTCAATATTTCTTGACTAAGTATGTCTTGTGACATGTAAAAATAATATGAAATTTGTATTCTTGGTTTGAAAGTTAAAATTGTATTGTAACACAAATCATCTCTCTTTATCTCTCTCTCTCTCTCTCTCTCTCTCTCTCTCTCTCTCTCTCTCTCTCTCTCTCTCTCTCTCTCTGAAGATCCTAAAATTATATGCTTGGGCAACTGAAAAGAAAGTCATCGCCTTTTTTAAAATTTTTTTATTTATTTTCTATATACTTTTTTTTTACATTCTAAAAGCCTTCCCCTTTCCCAGTCCCCCACCCATATGTTCCATAAATGCTCTTCTCTCCATCCATTCTCCTGTCTTTCCTCCTCCCTTTTCTCTGTCCTGGTACTCCCCTACAATGTTTTTAATTGCTGAATAGTACTCCATTGTGTGTATATATACCACATTTTCTGTGTCCATTCCTCCATTGAGGGATATCTGGGTTCTTTCCAGCTTCTGGCTATTATAAATAAGGTTGCTATGAGCATAGTAGAGCATGTGTCCTTATCGCATGCTGGGGAATCCTCTGGGTATATGCCCAGGAGAGGTATAGCAGGGTCGTCTGGAAGTGTCATAACCAGTTTTCTTTTTTCTTTTTCTTTTTTTTTGTTTTTATTTTTTTTTATTCGATATAATTTATTTACATTTCAAATGATTTCCCTTTTCTAGCCCCCCCACTCCCCGAAAGTCCCGTAAGCCCCCTTCTCTTCCCCTGTCCTCCAACCCACCCCTTCCCACTTCCCCGTTCTGTTTTTGCCGAATACAGTTTCACTGAGTCTTTCCAGAACCAGGGGCCACTCCGCCTTTCTTCTTGTACCTCATTTGATGTGTGGATTATGTTTTGGGTATTCCAGTTTTCTAGGTTAATATCCACTTATTAGTGAGTGCATACCATGATTCACCTTTAGAGTCTGGGTTACCTCACTTAGTATGATATTCTCTAGTTCCATCCATTTGCCTAAGAATTTCATGAATTCATTGTTTCTAATGGCTGAATAGTACTCCATTGTGTAGATATACCACATTTTTTGCATCCACTCTTCTGTTGAGGGATACCTGGGTTCTTTCCAGCATCTGGAAATTATAAATAGGGCTGCTATGAACATAGTTGAGCATGTATCCTTATTACATGGTGGGGAATCCTCTGGGTATATGCCCAGGAGTGGCATAGCAGGATCTTCTGGAAGTGAGGTGCCCAGTTTTCAGAGGAACCACCAGACTGCTTTCCAGAGTGGTTGTACCAATTTGCAACCCCACCAGCAGTGGAGGAGTGTTCCTCTTTCTCCACACCCTCTCCAACACCTGCTGTCTCCTGAATTTTTAATCTTAGCCATTCTGACTGGTGTAAGATGAAATCTTAGGGTTGTTTTGATTTGCATTCCCCTAATGACTAATGAAGTTGAGCATTTTTTAAGATGCTTCTCCGCCATCCGAAGTTCTTCAGGTGAGAATTCTTTGTTTAACTCTGTACCCCATTTTTTAATAGGGTTGTTTGGTTTTCTGGAGTCTAACTTCTTGAGTTCTTTATATATATTGGATATTAGCCCTCTATCTGATGTAGGATTGGTGAAGATCTTTTCCCAATTTGTTGGTTGCCGATTTGTCCTCTTGATGGTGTCTTTTGCCTTACAGAAACGATGTAATTTTATGAGGTCCCATTTGTCAATTCCTGCTCTTAGAGCATACACTATTGGTGTTCTGTTCAGAAACTTTCTCCCTGTACCGATGTCCTCAAGGGTCTTCCCCAGTTTATTTTCTATTAGATTCAGAGTGTCTGGCTTTATGTGGAGGTCCTTGATCCATTTGGATTTGAGCTTAGTACAAGGAGACAAGGATGGATCAATTCGCATTCTTCTGCATGCTGACCTCCAGTTGAACTAGCACCATTTGTTGAAAAGCCTATCTTTTTTCCATTGGATGTTTTCAGCCTCTTTGTCGAGGATCAAGTGGCCATAGGTGTGTGGGTTCATTTCTGGATCTTCAATCCTGTTCCATTGATCCTCCTGCCTGTCACTGTACCAATACCATGCAGTTTTTAACACTATTGCTCTGTAGTATTGCTTGAGGTCAGGGATACTGATTCCCCCAGAATTTCTTTTGTTGCTGAGAATAATTTTACCTATCCTGGGTTTTTTGTTGTTCCAGATGAATTTGATTATTGCTCTTTCTAACTCTGTGAAGAATTGAGTTGGGATTTTGATGGGTATTGCATTGAATCTGTATAGTGCTTTAGGCAAAATGGCCATTTTAACTATATTGATTCTACTGATCCATGAGCATGGGAGGTTTTCCTATTTTTTGAGGTCTTCTTCCATTTCCTTCTTCAGAGTCTTGAAGTTCTTGTCATACAGATCTTTCACATGTTTGGTAAGAGTCACCCCAAGATACTTTATACAGTTTGTGGCTATTGTGAAGGGGGTCATTTCCCTAATTTCTTTCTCAGCCTGCTTATCTTTTGAGTATAGGAAGGCCACTGATTTGATTGAGTTGATTTTATAACCTGCCACTTTGCTGAAGTTGTTTATCAGCTGTAGGAGCTCTCTAGTGGAGTTCTTTGGGTCACTTAGGTAGACGATCATGTCGTCTGCAAATAATGATAGTTTGACTTCTTCTTTTCCAATTTCTATCCCTTTGACCTCCTTATGTTGTCGAATTGCCCGAGCTAGTACCTCAAGTACAATATTGAAAAGATAAGGAGAAAGGGGGCAGCCTTGTCTGGTCCCTGATTTCAGTGGGATTGCTTCAAGTTTCTCTCCATTTAGTTTGATGCTGGCTACCGGTTTGCTGGATATTGCTTTTACTATGTTTAGGTATGGGCCTTGAATTCCTGTTCTCTCCAAGACTTTAAGCATGAAAGGATGCTGAATTTTGTCAAATGCTTTTTCAGCATCCAATGAAATGACCATGTGGTTTTGTTCTTTGTGTTTGTTTATGTAGTGGATTGTATTGATGGATTTCCGTATATTGAACCAACCCTGCATTCCCGGGATAAAGCCTACTTGATCATGGTGGATGATCGTTTTGATGTGTTCTTGGATTCTGTTGGCAAGAATTTTATTGAGTATTTTTGCATCGATGTTCATAAGGGAAATTGGTCTGAAGTTCTCTTTCTTTGTTGGATCTTTTTGTGGCTTTGGTATCAGCGTAATTGTGGCTTCGTAGAAGGAATGGGGTAGTGTTCCTTCTGTTTCTATTTTGTGGAATAGTTTGAAGAGTATTCGTGTTAACTCTTCTTTGAAGGTCTGGTAGAATTCTGCACTGAAGCCATCTGGTCCTGTGCTTTTTTTGGTTGGAAGGCTTTCTATGACTCCTTCTATTTCTTTAGGCATTATGGGACTGTTTAGATGGTCTAGTTGGTCCTGATTTAATTTTGGTATTTGGTATCTGTCAAGGAAATTGTCCATTTCCTCCAGATTCTCCAGTTGTGTTGAGTACAGGCTCTTGTAGTAGGATCTGATGATTTTTTGGATTTCCTCAGTTTCCGTTGTTATATCTCCCTTTTCATTTATAAGTTTGTTAATTTGGATACTTCCTTGTGCCCTTTGGTCAGTCTGGCTAAGGGTTTATCTATCTTGTTGATTTTCTCAAAGAACCAGCTCCTGGTTTTGTTGATTTTTTTGTATGGTTCTCTTTGTTTCTACTTGATTGATTTCGGCCCTGAGTTTGATGATTTCCTGCCTTCTACTCCTCCTGGGCGAAATAGCTTCTTTTTGTTCTAGGGCTTTCAGGTGTGTCATTAAGCTGGTAATGTATGCTCTCTCCATTTTCTTTTTGGAGGCACTCAGGGCTATGAGTTTTCCTCTTAGCACTGCTTTCATTGTGTCCCATAGATTTGGGTATGTTGTGTTTTCATTTTCATTGTGTTCTAAAAAGTCTTTAATTTCTTTCTTTATTTCTTCCTTGACCAAGGTATCATTGAGTAGAGTATTGTTCAGTTTCCACGTGTATGTGGGTTTCCTGTTGTTTCTGTTGCTATTGAAGACCACTTTCACTCCATAGTGATCAGATAGGACATGCCCAGTTTTCTTAGGAACTGCCAGACTGATTTGCAGAGTGGTTGTAACATCTTACAATCCCACCAGCAGTGAAGGAGTGTTCCTCAATCTCCACATCCTTGCTAACACCTGCTGTCTCCTGAGTTTTTAACCTTAGCCATTCTGACTGGTGTGAGGTGAAATCTCAGGGTTGTTTTGATCTGCATTTCCATAATGGCTAATGATGTTGAGCATTTCTTAAGGTGCTTCTCGGCCATCCGAATTTCTTCAGGTGAAAATTCTTTGTTTAGGTCTGTACCCCATTTTTTAATAGGATTATTTGGTTCCCTCGGGTCTAATTTCTTGAGTTCTTTGTATATATTGAATATTAGCCCTCTTTCGGATGTAGGGTTGGTGAAGATCTTTTCCCAATTTGTTCGTTGCTATTTTGTCCTTTTGACAGTGTCCTTTGCCTTACAGAAACTTTGTAATTTTATGAGATCCCATTTGTCAATTCTTGATCTTAGAGCATAAGCCATTGGTGTTCTGTTCAAGAACTTTTCCCCTGTGCCTATGTCCTCAAGGGTTTTCCCCAGTTTCTTTTCTATTAGTTTCATTGTTTCTGGTTTTATGTCGAGGTCCTTGATCCACTTGTTGTTGAGCTTAGTACAAGGAGATAAGAATGGATCAATTCGCATTCTCCTGTATGCTGACCTTCAGTTGAGCCAGTACCATTTGTTGAAAAGGCTATCTTTTTTCCACTGGATGTTTTCAGCTTCTTTGTCGAAGATCAAGTGACCATAGGTGTGTGGATTCATCTGGGTCTTCAATTCTATTCCATTGGTCCACTTGCCTGTCCCTCTGCCAATACCATGCAGTTTTTAACACTATTCCTCTTTAGTATTCCTTGAGGTCTGGGATACTAATACTCCCAGTTCTTTTACTGTTGAGAATATTTTTAGCTATTCTGGTTTTTTTTGTTATTCCTGATAAATTTAAGAATTGCTTTTCCCAACTCTGTGAAGAACTGAGTTGGGATTTTGATGGGGATTGCATTGAATCTGTATATTGCTTTTGGCAAGATGGCCATTTTAACTATATTAATCCTGCCAATCCACAAGTATGGTTGATTTTTCCATTTTCTGAGGTCTTCGATTTCCTTCTTCAGAGACCTGAAGTTCTTGTCGTAAAGATCTTTCATTTGTTTGGTTAGAGTCACACCAAGATACTTTATATTGTTTGTGGCTATTGTGAAGGGTGTCATTTCCCTAATTTCTTTCTCATCCTGTTTATCCTTTGCATATAGGAAGGCAACTGATTTGCTTGCCTTGATTTTATAACCTGCCAATTTGCTGAAGTTGTTTATCAGCTGTAGGAGTTCTCTGGCAGAGTTTTTTGGGTCACTTAAGTATACTATCTTGTCATCTGCAAATAGTGATAATTTTACTTCTTCCTTTCCAATTTGTGTACCTTTGACCTCCTTGTGTTGTCTAATTGCTCTAGCTAGGACTTCAAGTACTATATTGAAAAGATATGGAGAGAGAGGACAGCCTTGTCTAGTCCCTGATTTTAGTGGGATTGCTTCATGTTTCTCTCCATTTAGTTTGATGTTGGCTACCAGTTTGCTGTATATTGCTTTAATTATGTTTAGGTATGGGCCTTGAATTCCTGTTCTTTCCAAGACGTTTAACATAAAGGGATGCTGAATTTTGTCAAATGCCTTTTCAGCATCTAATGAAATGATCATAGGGTTTTTTTCTTTGAGTTTGTTTATGTAGTGGATTGCATTGATGGATTTCCATATATTGAACCATCCCTACATCCCTGGGATGAAGCCCACTTGATCATGGTGGATGACTGTTTTGATGTGTTCTTGGATTCGGTTGGCAAGAATCTTATTGAGTATTTTTGCATCAATATTCATAAGGGAAATTGGCCTGAAGTTCTCTTTCTTTGTTGGATCATTGTGTGGTTTTTGTATCAGTGTAACTGTGGCTTTGTAGAACGAGTTGGGTAGTGTTCCTTCTGTTTCTACTTTGTGGAACAGTTTGAAGAGTATTGGTGTTAGGTCTTCTTTGAAGGCCTGATAGCAATCTGCACCGAAGCTATCTGTTTCTGTGCTTTTTTTGGTTGGGAGACTTTCTATGACCCCTTTTATTTCTTTAGGAGTTATGGTACTGTTTAGATGATCTATTTGATCCTGATTTAATTTTGGTGTTTGATATCTTTCTAGGAAATTGTACATTTCCTCCATATTCTCCAGCTGTGTTGAGTATAGGCTTTATTCTAATCTTTGCAATATACTCTTTCCAAAGTTGGGAAATGGGAAATTACTTCTAATATTGCATCTTTTCTTTGTCAAGTTACATTATAAAAGATAGCATTTCAACTGACTAGGTTGAGTTTATTCTGCTTTCTACTAAACTGCTCAGTGGGCAGATATTTCCTGAATTGGTGGAACAAAATAAACCCATCCCAGTTTAGAGGAATTACTCATAGGAGCTTAGAGATGGCATAATACTCTACCTTCCAAAGAATATCTGTAGAATTGACACAATCCCCTATGTGGGAATGAAGTCATATACTGTAGGAGATGATTTTCTAGTTTTGTTTTTTTAATATTTTACATATTTTATTAATTTTATAATCCTCTTTAATCTACAGGTTATTTTTGATCGTCAAATTTTCATTTAGAAGAAGGAATTTTTGTTACCTTTCAACTAGAAGTTGCGTACAATCATGGCTTTTTTATATTCTTAGCTCCCACTTTGCAAGACAGGCACATGGAGAGTTGTGTATAAATGCAAGTCAGTGTGCTGGAATTCAAGTTGTCAGTTTCCTAGTATGTATGTATTGAGAATCATTAATGATAGTTCCATTTTAAAATTGTGTCTATCATTGCTCTTCTGGGATGTATTACTTTACATTTACCATAGATTCTCTAAGACATTTGATGGTTAAAGTTGCTGATTACAAAATGGTTTTAAGCTTTATTTCTATTTCTCTTATTAATATTGCTAGAAACCTCAGTGAAAAATACAATGTAGCATAAATTATCTAGAATCCAAATCTTACTTATATGTTTAAAAGTAATTCTTTTACATTAATTTTTCTCTTTCCAAATATATAACTGTCATATAATTCCCCCTTATTATTCACGTATTTCAAGTGCATGATTAGTAGCAATCACAATTCTTTTTTAATTTATACTATAAATTGGCAGGTGAGTATTTAAATCTAAACTGTTTACCTTCCCTTTCTTTATCATCTCTATCTCATTCAACACTAAACTATGTCACAGTCTGATTTGAGTAATCATGTAAGCATGAGATAAATTAATATGAACCACTTCTCCCTTTATTTCTGATAGACTGAAAATTGTATCTAGATAGTCTATTTAAGTATTTCTTTTCTTTTATTTTCCTTTCTTTGCTTTTCTTTTCCTGTTAGCATTATAAAATGTCCTCAGAAAGTGCAACTTATATTAGAAAGAGTATAATACAGTTTCTTGTTTTACCATTTTGTCCAGTACAGGATCCTTTGTCCAGGGAACACTGCTTAGTATTTACTATTCCATCCCAATAATAAGAGTTATGAGTTTTGTGTATAAGTAGTACTCTTCTTGATTTTCATTGATAAATGACGTACTATTTTAAGGTTTATTTACTTGCTCTTTTATATGGCATTTATATTTCACACAGATTGATATGTTTTATTTCCATAGCTATGATTACATTGTCAGTTGTGAGGCTTGATTCATTCTCATAAATAAGAATTATGTTCTGAATTTTCATACGATGAGAAATTGATACACACATTGCATACATTAGGAAATCTGTACTTCTTATGTTAAGTATAGTTTCCTAATTTTTAAATGTTGCTTTTCCACTCAATTAAATGTATTGAATATTTGTGGAATTACTTTGCTTGCTTAAATATTTTTCTGTTAATTTATTTCTAATATTTCTTAATTATGTCTAAATAGAAATACATCTTTAAAACATTTAAAGTTGTTTCTCACTCATATGTTAGAGTCTATTTGTCATGAGATATCCTAAATAATTTCAAGTCACTATTTTTTTAATTGTCTTCAAATTGTTGTGCATTTTAATTTTTGCATAATTGATAATTTGTAGTTCCAAACTTTCTCTTACATAGTTTCCCTCCCCCTCTTTTTCCAGTAGGTGCAATCAATTATTAGCTGCTCTTTGGGTAGAGGTGTAACTTCTACTTCCATTCTCATCCACACTAGAATTTTGGCTGGCTTGATTTTATGCAGGTTTTCTACAAGACAGCAGAAACAGACATTTTGAGTTCCTATGTTCAATGGTACAGCCATATCTTATAATTAGTGTTTCCCTTCAGATACACAGCCACTATCTCTGGTTCTTTCATCCATACTGTCCTCTTTTATGATCATCTCTGAGCCTGGGAGGTATGAAGTGTAATATAACTGTCTCATTTAAAGGTGGGCATACACAATCCTAAATTGATCAAATATATATCCTTGGATCAAGTGCCATATACTGTCAAAAGAAGGTGCCACTCATGAGAGAATGAAGAAGTTCTTCTAATCTGTGGAAAATCAGATAAAACCTCAGTGGTCTTATAAGCTTCCCTTTTGTTTATGTGCTGCTCAGGCATGTATTTTCTTGATCCTTGTTTCTGTAGTTGGTTTGGGTCCTGCTAAGATTACCAAGCCAACTAGAAAATAGTTGATTAGTCATATAACACTACTACTACTCTTTTGCCTAGAGATACATTTTATAAGTCTAATAAATATAGAAATATCTTACTAGTCTAGTAAGACTAGAGTTATCTTACTAGCAACATTTTTATATCATGTGGCTCACATCTGGGGAAATTTGTTGATTTTTTTTCTTTTCCTGCCATGTGCATTGTATCTCCCATCATTGTGAAAGCTAGCTAGTAGGGACAAAGCTTATGTGTGAGTACCATCTTGATGGCTCAATGTCCAATGACACAAATGCATTATTAGCAATAGCAACTTATTGTCAAGCTCTGGACAGTATCTCAAACAGTGGATATAGCCTGTAATGTTTTGAAGAAGCAAGTTATAGGACCCAACAGACAAGTGAATGAAAAAGAGGTAAAAAAAAACAAACAATTCTTGGTACTGGGCACTTTATTTGATAAAGTACAGTCTCTAGGAAAATCATTGATTATAAATTCAATTGATGTAATATCCTTTTATATAATTATAAGTATAATTGTGGTATATTTACATGGTAGAATACTACTCAGCAATTAAAAACAATGAATTCATGAAATTTTTAGGCAAATGGTTGGAACTGGGAAATGTCATCCTAAGCGAGGTAACCCAGTCACAAAAGAATACATATTGAATGCAGTCACTGATAAGTGGATATTAGCCCAGAAGTTCTGAATACCCAATACACAATTAACATATCAAATGATTCCCAAGAAGAAGGAAGGAGAGGGCCCTGGTCCTGGAAAGGCTTGATGCAGCAATGTAGGGGATTATCAGAACAGAGAAGTGGGAGGGGGTTGATTGGGGAATGGGCAGAGAGAAGATGACTTATGGGACTTATGGGGAGGGGGGAACCAGGAAAGGGGAAATCATTTGGAATGTAAACAAAGAATGTAGAAAATAAAAAAAAAAGAAATTTCTAAAGTTGAAGACTTCTATATTGTTGAAGATTTCTAATGTTCCCTTCCCCACCTAACTTTCTGTTCCACTTCTGTTTAATCATTTACCCTTTTATAGTTCCCATTTTCTTGTTTTCTATTCTCTTTTATTTGAGACCCCCCTTTCTTGAAACATTATTAGTCCGGATACCATGAGAACATCAATTTAAATATACATAGCTATCCATTTCAGGGCTCACAGTCTTTCCTCCTGGTCTTCCATAAGGGTCCCCAAAGTTCATTCACTATTTGGTTATGGGTGTCTGTATCAATATGACTCAGCTGCTGGGTGGAGCCTCAGAGGATAGCTTTACTAAGCTCCTGTCTACAAGCATAATGGTATCATTAATATGGTTAAGAATTCATGCTTACACATGTGATGGGTCTCAAGGTGGACCAGTTATTGGTTGGCCATTCCATTAGTCTCTGTTCCTTCCCTTGGGCTTTCATTACTTGCAGTCAGGAAAAACTTTGGGTTGGAAGTTTTTTGCCTGGGTTGGTATCACTATTGCTCCACTGGGGTTCTTGTCTGCCTACAGGAAATGGCCTCTTCAGGTTCAATATCCTCAGTCACAGCTAAGATCATTTACCCTGGTTCTGGGATGATTCCCTTATCCCAGGCCTCTTTCTCATCCTGGGGAAGCCCTTCATTTCCTTACCCTAATCAGTGGCTTATTTCCATTCATTTTCATGGCAATCAAGCCATTCTTCTCTCATTTCCCACACCTGATCTGAACCCTCCATTCCCTCTTCTTCCCAATTCCCATCTTCCATCTGCCTCTTATGGCTATTTTATTCCCATTCTAAAAGAGGTTCAATCCCTGAAAGTTATGGGAACTCCACAGGAAGACCAACTGAGTCAACTAACCTGGATGACCTTGGGTTCTCAGACTCTGAATCACCAATCAAGGAATATACACAGGCTGGAACTAGGCCTCCCTTTTCACTCATATGTAGCAAATTGGGGCTTGGTTTTTATGAGGGTCTGTACAACTGCAATGAGGGCTATCCCAAAAGCTGTTGTTTATATGTGGGAAATGTTCTAGTAACTGGGCTGCCTTGTCTGGCCTCTGTGGGAGAAGAAGGACCATGTGGGAATAATACCCAGGGGGGGCCTCACCTGCTCAGAGAAGGGAAGAAATGGAGAGGAGAACGGGAGAAGGATCCTGGGAGAAGGTGACTGGGAGGGAGCAGTAAGCTGGATGGAAAGGGAATAAGTAAAAATAAATTAAATAGGAGGCAGAAACCAGAAGGCTTCTGCCAGAGGGTTCCAGACAGGAACTCTTATTGATGCCCACAAGGACTTGCTGACCGGAGCCATATATAGTTGTCACCTGGGAGGCTCTGCTAGTACATGACATATGTAGAGGGGGACATTCCCAGCCAACCATTGAATTGAGCACAGGGTCCCCAATGGGGGAGCTAGAGAAAGGATCCAAGGAGCTGAAGGGGTTTTTACTGCCATAGGAGGAACAACAATATGAGCCAACCAGTAACTCCCAAAGCTCCCAGGGACAAAACTGTCAATCAGAGAGTGCACATGGAGTTCCCCATGGCTCCAGACACATAGGAAGTAGAGGATGACCTTGGTGGACATCAAAGGGAGGAGAGGCCCTTGGTCCTGGCAAGGCTCTATTCCACAGTGTGGGGGAATACTAGGACAGGGAAGAAGGAGAGGGTTAATTGGGGAACACAGGGAGAGGAGATGAGGAAAAACATTTGAAGTCATCTCCGCATTTGAAATGTAAATGAAGAATATATCTAATAAAAAATGGAAAAAATTAAAAAAATAAACATATCTAGAGATTCAAAGCTAGAATCCATCTAAGAGAGAAAATATTTAGTGTTCGCTTTTCTGATTCTGTATAATCTATCCCAGAATAATTATTTCCTATCACCCCATTTACCTGCAAATTTTTAATATATTTTTTCTTTAAAACTGAATAATATTGTGTTGTGCATATGTACCATATATATTTTTAATATCTTTTACCACTGCTGAATAATTTGGCTGTTTCCATTTCCTAGCAATCACTTCTAGAACACCAGTGGACTCAGAATTATTTTAAATACTTTTAATTTTTATATATCCTTTCTCTTCATTATTTTTTGGTTATTGCTTAGTGTGAGTTGGATTTGCTTACTTTAGGCTTATATTTTTGAACATTTACTACCCAGATGGTGTCTCTGATTGGGAAGATTGTGCAAGCATTAAAAGGATGTAGTTAGTAGATCACCAAGGCACCCTTGAGATTTAGTAGTCTGAACACATAGGCTGTTCTGCTTCATGGCAGCTAACATAATGTGATGAGCTGGCCTTCAAACCCTGTGTTTTCTTAGTCATGATATACCCTTCAATTGCAATCCATGACCCCATCATTCATACAGGTGTTTTCTCTTAGTAGGAATAATATGCTGTTTGCCATATTTTTTAACTCCACACACTGATCAATATGTCATTCTTCTCATTTTTTTGTGCTTTAAAACACCCCTGAAATATTTGCATGTTTATAATCTGCAAACTCTACTTTTTTTTCTTCTTTATATCTTTTCTACATTTGTCTTTCCAACCAAACTGTTTCATTTTATTGTTATTATTAATAATTTCAACACATTGCCCCGGCCACAATGCTTATATTTTTATTCAAATTCATATATTCAAAACAAGCATATAAATTTGCTAAGTTCACTACTATTATTGACTCTATTGTTTTTTAAAATATAATAGAATAGTAATGATAATTTCTCAGTATTCATTGAAATCAATAATACAATGATTTTCAGGAAGTTTCATTTTTAAATAGTTTTTATTAGATATATTACATTAATCTACATTTCAAATATTGTCCTCCTTCCTGGTTTGCACTCCTCAAAAATTCCATAACTCATCCCCCCTTACCTTGCTCACCAATCCACCCACTCCCTCTTCCTTTTCCTGGCATTCCCCTATACTAGGGCATCAAGCCCTCACAGGACCAAGTACCTCTTCTCCCTTAGTTGTTCAACAAGACTATCATCTGCTGCATACCCATCTGGAGCCATGGGTTCCTCCATGTGTTGTTGATTTAGTCCCTGGGAGCTCTGGGAGTACTGGGTGGTTCATACAGTTGTTCCTCCTATGGCAGTGCAAACCCCTTCAGCTCCTGGGGTCCTTTCTCTAGCTCCTCTATTGGGGACCCTGAGCTCAGTTCAATGGTTGATGGAGAGAGTCCCCCTCTGTATTTGTCATGCATTGGCAGGGCTTCCCAGGTAATAGCTATATCAGGCTTCTGACAGCAAGCACTAGTTGGCATCCACAATAGTGTCTGGGTTTTGGAACTGTATATGGTATGGATCCCTAAGAGGGGCAGTCTCTGCATAGACTTTCCCTCAGTCTCTGCTCCACACTTTATCTCTGTATCACCTCCTGCGGGCATTTTGTTCCCCTGTCCAAGAAGGACCAGAGTATCCATAATTTGTTCTTCCTTCTTGAGCTTCATTTGATCTGTGAATTGTATCTTGTGTATTCTAAGCTTCTGGGCTAATATCCACTTATTGGTGAGTGCATACCATGAGTGCTCTTTTGTGACTTGGTTACCTCACTCAGGATGATATTTTCTAATTTGAGCCACTTGTCTAAGAATTTCATGAATCCTTTGTTTTTAATAGCCAAGTAGTATTCCATTGTGTAAATACACCATGTTTTCTGTATCCATTCCTCCACTGAGGGATATCTGAGTTCTTTCTAGCTTCTGGCTATTATGAATAGTGCTACAATGAATATAGTGGAGAATGCTCTGGGTATATGCCTAGGAGTTGTATAACTGGGTCCTCCAGTGGTATTATGGCCAGTTTTATGAGGAACAGGCAGACTGATTTCCAAAGTGGTTGTACCAGCTTGTAATCCCACTAGCAGTGAAGGAGTGTTCCTCTTTCTCCACATCCTTGCTAGCACCTGCTGTCTCCTGAGTTTTTGATCATAGCCATTCTGACTGTATGAGGTGAAATCTCAGCATTGTTTTTATTTGCATTTCCCTGATGACTAAGAATGTTCAACATTTCTTTAGGGACTTCTCAGGCATTCGATATTCCTCAGGTGAAAATTCTTTGTTTAGCTTTGTACACCATTTTCTTAATAGGGTAATTTGGTTCTCTTTAGTCTTATTGATTCTTTGTATATATTGGATATTAGGCCTCTGTCAGATGTAGGGTTGGTAAATCTCTTTTCCCAATTTTTGGCTGCCATTTTGTCCTATTTATAGTGTCCTTTTTCTTACAGAAACTTTGCAATTTTATGAGGTCCCAATTGTCAATTCTTGATGTTAAAGCAAAAGCTATTGGTGTTCTGTTCAGGAAATTTCCCCCTGTGCCCATGTGTTCAAGGCTTTCCTCCCCCTTAGTTTTCTATTAGTATCACTGTGTCTGGTTTTACTTGGAGGTCCTTGATCCAATTGGACTTGAGCTTTGCATAAGGAAATAAGAATGGATCTATTTGCATTCTTCTGCATGCTAACTGCCAGTTGAGTCAGCACCATATGTTGAAAAGGCTATCTTTTTTCCACTGGATGGTTTTAGCTTCTTTGTCAAAATCAAGTGACCATAGGTGTGTGGTTTCATTTCTGGGTATTCAATTCTAATTCCACTGATCTACCTGCCTTTCACTGTACCAATACCATGCAGTTTTTAACACTATTGTTCTGTCGTACTGAGGTCCAGGATACTGATTCCCCCAGAGCTTCTTTTATTGTTGAGAACAGTTTTAACTATCCCGTTTTTTGTTGTTATTGTTGTTATTGCAGATGAATTTGAGAATTGCTCTTTGAAGAATTGAGTTAGAATTTTGATGGGGATTGTATTGAATCTGTACATTGCTTTTGTCAAGATGGCCATTTCTATTATATTGTTCCTGTCACTTCACAAACATGGGAGATATTTCTTCTTAGAAGAAAGAAGAAGATAAGACCTCTTTTTAGGTCTTCTTATCCTTTGAGTATAGGGAGGGTACTGATTTGTTTGAGTTAATTTTATCTCCAGCCACTTTACTAAAGATGTTTATCAGCGGTAGGAGTTCTCTGTGGAGTTTTTGGGGTCGTTTAAATATACTACCATATCATACAGATCTTTCACTTATTTGGTCAGAGTCACACCAAGGTACTTTATATTGTTTGTGGCTATTGTGAAGGGTGTCATTTCCCTAATTTCTTTCTCAGCCTGCTTATGCTTTGTGTATAGGAAAGCTACTGATTTGCTTGAGTTGGTTTTATAACCTGCCACTTTACTGAAGTTGTTTATCAGCTGTAGGAGTTCTCTGGTGGAGTTTTTTGGGTCACTTAGGTAGACTAAGAAGACCTTGGAAAATGGAAAAATCTTCCATCCTCATGGATTGGCAGGATTAATATAGTTAAAATGGCCATTTTGTCCAAAGCAATGTACAGATTCAACGTAATACCCATCAAAATCCCAACTCAGTTCTTTATAGAGTTAGAAAGGGCAATTCTCAAATTCATCTGGAATAACAAAGAACCCAGGATAGCTAAAACTATTCTCAACAACAAAAGAAATTCTGGGGGAATCAGTATCCCTGACCTCAAGCAATAATACAGAGCAATACTGTTAAAAACTGCATGGTATTTGTACAGTGCCAGGCAGGCAGATCAATGGAATAGGATTGAAGATCCAGAAATGAACCCACACACCTATGGTCACGTGATCTTTGACAAAGGGGCTGAAAACATCCAGTGGAAAAAAAGATAGCCTCTTCAACAAAAGTTGCTGGTTCTACTGGAAGTCAGCATGCAGAAGAATGCGAATTGATCCAGCCTTAACTCCTTGTACTAAGCTCAACTCCAAATGGATCAAGGACCTCCACATAAAGCCGGACACACTGAAGCTAACAGAAACGAAACTGGGGAAGACCCTTGAGGACATTGGTACAGGAGGAAAGTTCCTGAACAGAACACCCCAATTGCTTATGCTCTAAGATCAAGAAATGACAAATGGGACCTCATAAAATTACAAAGTTTCTGTAATGCAAAGGACACCATCAAAAGGACAAATTGGAAACCAGCAAATTGGGAAAAGATCTTCACCAACCCTACATCCGACAGAGGGCTAATATACAATATATACAAAGTATTCAAAAAGTTAGACCCCAGAAAACCAAAAAACACTATTAAAAAATGGGGTACAGAGCTAAACAAAAAATTTTCACCCAAAGAACTTGGGATGGCAGAGAAGCATATTAATAAATGCTCATCATTATTCATTAAGGAAATGCAAATAAAAACAACTCTGAGATTTCACCTTACACCAGTCAGAATGGCTAAGATTAAAAACTCAGGAGACAGCAGGTGTTGGCGAGGATGTGGAGAAAGAACAACACTCCTCCACTGCTGGTGGGGTTGCGAATTGGTACAACCACTCTGAAAATCAGTCTGGTGGTTTCTCAGAGAACTGGACACATCACTTCAGGAGGATCATGCTATACCACTCCTGGGCATATACCCAGAGGATTCCTCAACATGTAATAAGGATATGTGCTCCACTATGTTCATAGCAGCCCTATTTATAATAGCCAGAAACTGGAAAGAACCCAGGTATCCCTCAACAGAAGAACGGATACAAATAATGTGGTACTATTCAGCCATTAGAAACAATGAATTCATGAAATTCTTAGACAAATGGATGGAGCTGGAGAACATCATACTAAGTGAGGTAACCCAGTTTCAAAATATCAATCGTGGTATGCACTCACTAATAAGTGGATATTAGCCTAGAAAATTGGAATACCCAAGACATAATCCAAACATCAAATGATGTCCAGGAAGAACAGAGGAGTGACCCCTGGTTCTGGAAAGACTCAGTGTAGCAGTATAGGGCAATTCAAGAACAGGGAAGCAGGAAAGAGTAGATCGGGGAACAAGGGGAGGGAAGAGGGGTTATGGGACTTTTGGGGAGTGGGAGCTAGAAAAGGGGAAATCATTTGAAATGTAAATAGAAAATATATTGAATAAAAATATATACTACCATATCATCTACAAATAGCAATAGTTTGACTTCCTTCCTTCCATTTGTAACCTTTTGACCTCCTTTTGTTGTCTCATTGCTCTAGCTAGAACTTCAAGTACTATATTGAATACATATAGAGAGAGAAGTCAGCTTTGTCCAGTCCATGATTTTAGTGGGATTGCTTCAAGTTTCTTTCCATTTAGTTTGATGTTGGTTACTGGTTTGCTATATATTGTTTTTATTATGTTTAGTTAAGGGCCTTGAATTCATTCTAAGACCTTTAACATGAAAGGATGACAAATTTTTTGAAATGTTTTTTCAGCATCTAATGAAATGACCATGTGTCTTATTTTTTTTTCTTTGAGCTTGTTTATGTAGTGGATTACATTGATGGAATTCCACATATTGAACCATCCCTGCATTCCGGGGATGAAGCCTACTTGATCATGGTGAATGATCGATTTGATACGTTATTTGATTCTGTTGACAAGAATTTTATTGAGTATTTTTGCACTGATATTCAAATGGCAAATTGGTGTGAATTTCTCTTTCTTTGTTAGAAGTTTGTGTGGTTCTGATATCAGCATAATTGTCTCTTCATTGAATGAGTTGCATACTGGTCCTCCTATTTCTATTTTGTAGAATAGTTTGAAGATTATTGGTTTTATGTCCTCACTTAAACAATCTGGCCCTGTGCAATTTTTGATTGGGAGACTTTCAATGACCACTTCTATTTCCTTAAGGGTTATGGGACTATTAAGATTGTCTATTTGATCCTGATTTAACTTTGGCATTTGGTATCTGTCTATAAAATTTTCCATTTCATTCAGACTTTACAATCGTGTGGAGTATAGGCTTTTGTAGTAGGATCTGGTGATTTTTTTTAATTTCCTCATGTCTGTTGTTATATTTCCGTTTTTATTTCTGATTTGTTAATTTGGATACTGTCTCTGTGCCCTCTCATTAGTCTGTCTAAGTGTTTATCTATCTTGTTGATTTTCTCAAAGAAAAAGCTTCTGGTTTTGTTAATTCTTTGTATAGTTCTTTTTATGTCCACTTTGTTGATTTCAGCCCTGAGTTTGATGTTTTTCTGCCTTCTACTCCACTTTGGTATATTAGTTTCTTTCTGTTATAAAGCATACAGTTGTGCTGTTAAGTTGCTAGTGTATATGCTCAACAGCTTCTTTTTGGAGGCACTCAGAGCTTTGACTTTTCCTCTTAGCATTTCTTTCATTGTGTTGCATAAGTTTGTGTATGTTGTGCACTCATTTTCATTAAATTCTAAAAAGTTTTAATTTCTTTCCGTCTTTCTTCCTTGACCAAGATATCACTGAGCAGACCATTGTTCAGGTTCCATGTATATGTGGGCTTTCCGTTGTTTTTGTTGCTATGAAGACTACCCTTAATCTGTAGTGATATGATAGGAGGCATGGGATCATTTCAGTCTTATATCTGTTGAGGTTTGTTTTGTGACCAATTATATGTTCAGTTTTGGAGAAAGTACAATGTGGTGCTGAGAAGAAGAGATATTCTTTTGATTCCGGATGAAATGGTCTATAGATACCTGTTAAATCCATTTGGTCCATACCTTCTGTTACTTTCACTGTGCCTCTGTATAGATTGTATTTCCCTGATCTGTCCATTGATAAGAGTGGGATATTGAAGTCACCCACAAATATTATGAGAGGTACAATGTGTGTTTTGTGCTTTAGTAAAGTGTCTTTTATGAATGTGGGTGCCCTTGCATTTGGAGCATATATGTTCAGAATTGATAATTCTTCTTGGGAGATTTTTCCTTGATAAGTATGAAGTGTCCTTCTGTGTCTTTTTTGATGACTTTTGGTTTAAAGTCAACTTATAAGATATTAAAATGGCTACTCCAGCTTGTTTCCTGCTACCATTTTCTTTAAACCAAAAGTCAAACTTTACTAAAGAAAAAAAAAAGCCAGAATCTTTTAAGAAATACAAAAGAAGATAATCACACAAACATTTTCTTGGAAAATTTTTTTCCAGCCTTTTACTCTGAGGTAGTGTTTGTCCTTTACACTGAGATGGGTTTCCTGTATGCAGCAAAATGCAGGGTCCTGTTTGTATATCCAGTCTGTTAGTCTATATCTTTTAATGGAGGTTAAGAGATATTAAGGAGTAGTGATTGTTACTTTCTTTTGTTTTATCTTTGTTTCTCCAACTATGGTGATTGAGAGTTTTGCTGGGTATAATAATCTGACCTGGCATTTGTGTTCTCTTAGGGTTTGTATGACATCTGTCCAGGATCTTCTAGCTTTCGTGGTCTCTGGTGAGAAGTCTATTGTAATACTGATAGGACTGCCTTATATGTTAATTGACCATTTTTCCTTTACTGCTTTTAATATTCTTTCTCTGTTTAGTACATATGGTGTTTTGATTATTATGTGATGGGAGCAATATCTGTTCTGGTTGAGACTGTTTGGACTTCTGTAGCCTTTTTAAATGTTCATTGTCATCTCTTTCTTTAGGTTAGGTTAGTTTTCTTCTATAATTTTGTTGAAGATGTTTACAATACATTAAATTGTAAATCTTTGCTTTCTTTTATACCTACAATCCTTAGGTTTGGTCTTCTTATTGTGTCATGGATTTCCTGGATGTTTTGGATTACAAGCTTTTCTCATTTTGCATTTTCTTTGTTGAGTCAATGTTTTCTATGGTATCTTCAGCACCTGGGGTTCTTTCTTCTATCTCTTGTATTTTTGTTGATGCTTACATCTATGACTCCTGATTTCCTTCCAAGGCTTTCTTTCTCCAGATTTGTCTCCCTTTATGAATTTTTAATTGTTTCTAATTCCATTTTTAGATCCTGTGTGGTTTCCTTCAGTTCTTTTACTTGTTTGTTTTTGTTTTCCTGTAATTATTTAAGGGATTTTTTGTTTCCTTATTTAGGAATTCTACCTGTTGTCCCATGTTCTCTTTTATTTCTTTAAGGGAGGTATTTATGTTCTTCAGGAAGTCCTTTATTAGTATCATGAGATGTGATTTTTAAATCCAGATTTTTTTCCTACTGTGTTGGGGGTATCCAGGACTTGCAGTTGTGGGAGAATTGGGTTTGGATGCTGCTATGATGCCTTGGTTTATGTTGGTAATGTTCTTATGTTTGCCTTTTGCCATTTGTTTATCTCTGGTGTTAGCTGGTCTTGCTGTCTCTGACTGTGGTTTATTTGTCCTGCAAGCCTCTGTATCTGTGCACTTGGGAGACCTGTTGTCTCTTGGAGAAATTGAGGTATGGAGAACTGTGATACAGGATCAGCTAAGGAGTGTAGAAAGAAACCAGAAGGACCCTGTCCCCAGCTGATTCTTGGTTCTTGTGTGCTGATGGCTCTGGGCAGGCCTGTCTTGTGCCAAGAATTTGAAGAGTGGTCTTACCTGTGCACACAGGTATGTAGGTACTCCTGGGAGGCCAGCTCTTTTGGGGTGGTATTTGTGTATGTAGCTCTGTGTCCCAGGGTGAGCTCTAAGCATAGACAGAAATCTGAAGACTCTTGGCCCAGGCTGTTCCTAGGTTCTTATGTCATCAGGATTTCTGGATGGTTACTCTGAGCAGCAGGGGTGGTCCTACATGTGATCTCAGGCCTTTCCACACTCCTGGGTGCTTAGCTATCTCCCCGTGCCACCTGAATATGGCACTCTGTGGCAGAGGATGGTCCCCAGCTGGAGACAGAAACCATATAGCTCCTGCATGAGGTTTCTGGATGTGATACTCTATGCAGCAGGGATGGTCCTATCTGTGTTGTCATCTCCCCACTCATGGGTAGTTAGCTACTTCCATGTGCCATTGGATGTGGCATGCTGTGGCAGAAAATTTCATTTTTTGTATTGACATTTTAGAATATCTTTAGAATTTACATTTAAAAATTGTTTTTCTGAAAAATTTCTTGCTATTATAAAATAACACTAACTTGTTCTTTTAAGACACAACCTATGATCTTGGAATTATATTATAATATTATTAATTTATCCTACGTATATGAAACATTTTAAACTATTGGAAGTAATTGACAGGGAAAGGGATATTTGAAATAAGATCCTATACATGTATAGTAGAAAGGACATTATTTCATAAGCAAATGTATTTCAAATTTGTATAGGTAGTTTATGAGGTATGGAAGATTCTAAGACACATTTAAGTGCTTCAAATAAAAAAAAAAACCTCTCCTGTTTAATTGCCTTTAAAAGTGGATTTTCTTTAGCATCATTACAGTGGTTCCTACTTCCTACAATAGCTTGATATCCTTCTGCAAAAGTTGATAATTGGAAAATTTGATTCATATATTGTTTAGAAACAAATGTGTACAGGAGAGTAGAGCAGGGTAAAGGGGTGGCATGTGTAGAGGGGAAGACAGAACTAAGGGCCATGTGAGTTGTCTTATAGCAGAAGCTAAAGCATAGGTTTCTTAAAATACAGACTTATATGAATGAGCTATAAATATGTTCCTCCAAATAAAGGAAGAACATAAAGTTCCTTCTAGTCATCTCTGGCCTCAAAAGGAAATTTTCAGTGTCAGGCATGGGTTACATCTAATTGAGCTGTTTGTCAATAGGCCCACATGTAAGCTTCCAAAGAATCTTTTCAAGTTCATTTTGCAGTGTTTCATCTCATTTTTCCTTTCATTTCTTTTGTAAGAAGTCTGTTTTCTAATGAGAGGAAGTAGGAAAGAATGTGGAAAACAGCACATACATTTACTGAACACACAAACAAAGTCAAAGAGATTAGGAGGCTCGGCATTCTTTCACTAGAAGCCCTACCAATGTCCGAAGTGGCGCTATTTTCTATTGTCACATGCAAGGTGTGGGAGTGGATATGGTGTGTAAAGTGTGGGATATGGAACAAAGCGATATTGTCTCCTGAGTCTCCTGAAAGAATCTAAATCCAACCATACACCCAACTATTTATTTATTTATTTATTTATTTATTTATTTATTTATTCTTATATTTTTATTGGATATTTTCGCTATTTACAATTCAAATGTTATCCCTTCCCCACCTGCTGAAACACCCCTATCTCCTCCCCCTCCCCCTGCTTCTCTGAGTGTGTTCCTCCAACCACACACTCCAGCCTCCCTACCCTCAACTGGTGAGACTGAACAAAGGACCCAAGTTCAGGGCCATGAATACTTCCTCTGTTTACACAAAAATCTCCCTGGTAATTGACCCCCTCCCTTGCAGAGTTACAGGCAAGCAAATTAGAAAAACTAGGACCGTGCCTGTAATGTCCCATTTGACCCTTGATTGTGTAACCATACCCTTATTTTCTGAAAAGTTATATATATATATATATATAATTTATTATACTGAACAACAAAATTTAGATCAGCACACCCAAGTTTTTCTCTGTATTCTGAAACCCTGGGCATCTTTATGGGCTCCATATGGCTTTCCTCCCTTTTCCCAGTCCCAGTTCTGACAAAGGAATTATCATTGATTATTAGATCAAGTGCAAAAAAATGTTTACCAAATACTTGATTAAGTAGTAGCTTAGCAAATGAAGGAATGCCTATGGAGGCAAAGAATGGTGGTAGGGTATGGAAGAACATCCTAAGAAGAGTTGCAATACTGGTTAGTTTGCTGTTTTGAGATTAACAAGGTTAGTAAGCCTGAAAATTTATGGTTATAGCTGAAAACGATATTGGGGAAACTTGGAGAATGGAGCAAGATAGTGAATATAAGATTAGATATTTTAGACTTCACATTAAATGTTGAAGAAAATGATGGATGTGCTCTAAGCCTGGAATGCTAACATATAATTTAGATTTTAATACATCATTCCAAAATGTTAGATGAAACACATTTTGAATAAAGATATGATGCATATGAGAAACAACACAAATTTGAGTTGATTAATTTTTTAAAGATACATTTGCATACAAGCATGCACAGCGTCACACAAGTAAAGCTTGGTGGTTTTGGCAGAGAAATGAACAAAAATGAACTTATTCTGGGAAAGATGAGACATGAATTCTAGTTCTCATTTTGCATGCATTATCTATTGCAAAACTAAATTAAACTCATCCATGAAAGGAAAACAAGAGTTAGATGAACTTTAAGGTCTCTTCTAGTTCTACCAGTAGAGACAATTTAATTTTGTAGAAAGCACTATTGAGCCTGGAAATTTTAAAGGTCAATTAAGCATAATTCTCCAGGGAAATCTGCCACTAACACAAAGATTTTATAATAACGAAGAATAAAAGTCTTTTTTTAGAACATTAGAAGCAGTCTGAATTTTAAGACAAATACTGTTTTACTAATTCATAGGATGTAGAAAAGAGATTGAGATGTACCAAAGCTTAAACATAAAATACCAAATATTTGGAATCATTACTACAAAGGTCTTATATATTAATTTTGAATAGAGAGAATAACAAAAGTTTGTGTTAGAGAAAATACAATATAATTATCTAAAATGTGAAATATACCACAATTAGTCAAAAACAGAAAAAAATATCTTAGTGTTTTTTCAGAGAAGAATCATATCATATTATCTATCATTCCCTCTGAATAAATATTAATGTACCTTGGAAAAATTAATGTATGTGATATATACATGTGTATGTGTATATGCATAAATATAGATATACATATCTATCATGCATGTTTTGACTAATACATATATATTTTTATTCAAAGATGCATACATGTTTATATATTATCTATTTAGATAGCTCTTTAAGGAATAAAATAATTAGCTCTTTTTTCCCTTCCCAATCAATGCCCTTACTTTAAACACAGAACTGCTTCATTTCAGTCAATGGAATATTATCAATTCTCTTCCTTGAAATAGTTGCACACATATTTTTGGGATAAAGATAATCTCCAATTTATGGTGGTCTAATTATGGTTTCTCAAAATTTAAGATACTGTCCCACAAATAAATTTAATCAGTATCAATCTCAGACCAGGGGTGGGGGGAGCACAGCACAAAGACTGTAGATCACAAAGACTGTAGATAGATATTAAGTCCCACTCATAACTGAGGGCCATTGTTCGGAATGGCTAACTTCTGGGAGGTAAGAGTTCATATTAGTTAATGATGTTGACCCAGTTAGCTCTCACATGCTCCAATAGATGATAACATGGCTAAATTAGACATGACATATTTTAAAAATGTGAGGACAGAAATATAGGAGGGTACACAATGAAAATGGGTCTGGGACATGATGGGGAAATGGAAAAGAATGAATATATTCAAAATACAAAACATAAAAATTTCAAAGAACTAATAAAATGTTTTTAAACACCATTAATTGAAACTGAAGAAACTATTCTGAGGTAAAGAACTCCTGTTGCTCTTGTAGAGGAACCAGGTTCCGTATCTTGAGCCCATACTGTGTCTCACAGTCATTCATAATTTCATTTCCAGGGGATTTCACACTTTCTTTTGACTTTCACAGGTACCAGGCAGGCATGACACATATAAAGCAAAAATATTCAAGTAAAAACACTTACACTCAGAAAATCATAAAAAATAGATAAAAGTCATTAATCATGGCACTTACATAAGTTATTTTCCCACTATCTGCTTTCTGAAGTAGCAGAGTGTTTCTGATGTGTAAAAAGTTGTACTTAAAGTTTTGTTAAAACTATTATTTCAAGTTATCTTCTGTTGCCCTCTGAAGAAAACTGCCCTTTTCTATCTACATGTGTCCTTAGTAACCTTGCTGGACTATGGGATGGTGGTGAATCCTAATACCAAATGACAGAATTCTTCCTTCAACCAAGAAACCAAAAGACACAGATCATATGATATTTTATTCAATGTTTTTTCTTAGAATTTCAGAATAAAGAAGGACAAATCATATCAGTCCTTGCATCAGTAAAAACAAAACAAAACAAAACAAAAAAATCCATCCATTCCCAATGCCTCCTTATATTCTCTGACTGTCCAGATTTTTCTAGTGAAGTTATATGGGGTAACACTTTGTGACTTGGCATTTCCTGATAATATACTTCTGCAGTGTCAGTTTTCTTAGTGAAATGTTTTATTTGATCACTAGGTTGTGCTTCTTTGCCAAACCCTTAGCATAATGAAAAGTTTTTTTCTATATTCTTTGTTTATATTCCAAATGATTTCCCCTTCCCCAGTTCCCGCCCTCCCCATATGTCTCATAAGCCTTCTTCTCTCCACCCATTCTCCAATCACCTCCATCCTTTTTCTCTGTCCTGGTACTCTCCTACAATGCTAGATCAAGCCTTTCCAAGATCAGGACCCTCTCCTTATTTTTTAATGGGAGTCATTCGTAATGTTAATTGTGCCTTGATTATTCAGAGTTTCTGGGCTAATTAATATCCACCTATCAGAGATTGCATTCCATGTGTATTCTTTTGTGATTGGGTTACCTAACTTAGGATGATATTTTCCAGTTCCAGCCATTTGCCGAAATATTTCATGAATTCATTGTTTTTAATTGCTGAGTAGTATTCCATTGTGTAAATATACCACATTTTCTGTATCCATTCCTCCATTGAGGGACATCTGGTTTATTTCCAGCTTCTGGCTATTATAAATAAGGCTGCTATGAACATAATGGAGCATGTGTCCTTCTTGCATGCCGAGTATACCTTTGGGTATATGCCCAGGAGAGCTATAGCAGGGTCCTCCAGAAGTGCCATGTCCAGTTATCTGAGGTACCACCAGACTGATTTCCATAGTGGTTGTACCATCTTACAACCTCAACAGCAGTGGAGGAGTGTTCCTCTTTCTCCACATCCTTGTGAACACCTGCTGTCTCCTGAGTTTTTAACCTTAGCCATTTTGACTCCTGTGAGGTGAAATCTCAGGGTTGTTTTGATTTGCATTTCCCTAATGATTAATGATGTTGAACATTTCTTAAGGTGCTTTGCTTCTCAGCCATCTGAATTTCTTCAGGTGAAAATTCTTTGTTTAAATCTGTACCCAATTTTAATGGGGTTATTTTGTTCCCTGGGGTCTAGCTTCTTGAGTTCTTTGTATATATTGGATATTAGCCCTCTATCGTATGTAGGGTTGGTGAAGATCTTTTCCAAATTTGTTGGTTGCCATTTTGTCCTTTTGACAGTGTCCTTTGCCTTACAGAAACTTTGTAATTTTATTAGGTCCAATTTGCCAATTCTTGATCTTAGGGCATACGCTTTTGGTGTTCTGTTCAGGAACTTTTCCCCTGTGCCCATGTCCCCACGGGTTTTTCCCAGTTTCTTTTCTATTAGTTTCAGTGTGTCTGGTTTTATTTGGAGGTCCTTGATCCACTTGGAGTTGAGCTTAGTACAAGGAGATAAGAATAGATCAATTCACAATCTTCTGCAAGCTGACCTCCAATTGAACCAGACCATTTGTTGAAAAGGCTATCTTTTTTGCCACTGAATGTTTTCTGCTCCTTGGTCAAAGGCCAAGTGACCATAGGTGTGTGGATTCATTTCTGGGTCTTCAATTCTATTCCATTCATTCACTTGCCTGTCACTGTGCCAATACCATGAGTTTTTAACTCTATTGCTCTGTAGTATTGCTTGAGGTCTGGGATACTGATTCGTCCTGAAGTTCTTTTACTGTTGTGAATAGTTTTAGCTCTCCTGGGTTTTTTGTTATTCCAGATGAATTTTAGAATTGCTTTTTCTAACTCTGTGAAAAACTAAGTTGGGATTTTGATGGGGATTGCATTGAATCTGTAGATTGCTTTTGGCAAAATGGCCATTTTAACTATATTAATCCTGCCAATCCATGTGCATGGGAGATTTTTCCATTTTCTGAGGTCTTCTTCAATTTCCTCCTTCAGAGACCTGAAGTTCTTGTTGTATCAATCTTTCACTTCTTTGGTTAGAGTCACAATAAGATACTTTATATTGTTGAAGGCTATTATGAAGGGTATCAGTACAATCCAGTCCTGAGGCCACTGGCAGGAGCCTTCAGGTCTCTGATTCAGGATCGGGAACAGCCTGGGCCACAGCACCCTGTCTCCAGGAAGTGCAAGAGGCCAGCTGTGCACCCAGAGGCCAGCTGGGAGGAGGGAGCATGCTCTGGTGAGTTTGTCCCTGCAGAGTGAAGGATCCAGTCCTGAGGCCTCTGGCAGGAGCCTTCTTGTCTCAGCCTCTGGATCTGGAATAGCTTGGGCCACAGCACCCTGCCTCCAGGCAGTGCTGGAGGTCAGCTATGCACCTGGAGACCAGCTGGGAAGAGGCAGCTTGCACTGGTAAGTCCAGCCTTGACAACAAGACCAACTAACACCAGTGAGAACTACATGGCAAAAGGCAAATGGAGGAATATTACTAAATCAAATCAAAGCAATGTGGCAGCATCTGAACCCAATTCTCCATTAAAAGCCTGTCCTGGATACCCCAAAAGACCAGAAAAACAAGATTTAGATTTAAAATCACTGGTCATGATGCTGGTACAGGAACACATGAAGGACATAAATAAATCTCTTAAAGAAATTCAGGACAAAATGGATTAACAGTTAGAAGCCCTTACAAGGGAAACAAAAATCACTGAAAGAAATTCAGGAGAATACAGAAGCCAATAAGGAGGAACTGTAAAAATCACTTAAAGAAATACAGGAGAACTTTGGTTAACAGGCTGAGGTCATGAAAGAGGAAACACAAAAATCTCTTAAAAATTCAAGGAAAACACAAACAAGCACGTGAAGGAGCTAAGCAAAACCATGCAGGATCTAAAATCAGAAGTAGAAACAACTAAGAAATCTCAAAGGAAGACAACTTTGGAGATATAAAACCTTTGGAAGAAATCAGGGGCCATAGATGCAAATATCAACAACAAAATACAGGAGATATAAGAAAGAATCTCAAATGCTGAAAATATCATAGAAACCATGGACTCAACAGTTAAAGAAAATGCAAAATGCAAAAAGCTTGTAACCCAAAACATCCAGGAAATTCAGGACAAAATGAGAAGACCAAAACTAAGGATTATAGGCATAGATGAGAGTGAAGATTTACAACTTAAAGGGCCAGCAAATATCTTCAATAAAATTATGGAAGAAAACTTCCCTAACCTAAAGAGAGAGGTGCTCATGAATATACAAGAAGCCTATAGAACTCCAAACAGACTGGACCACAACAGAAATACCTCCCATCACATAATAATCAAAACCCCAAATGTACTAAACAAAGAAAGAATATTAAAGGCAGTAAGAGAAAAAGGCCAAGTAACATATAAAGGAAGACCTATCAGAATCACACCAGACTTCTCACCAAAGACTATGAAAGCTAGAAGATCCTGGGCAGATATCATGCATACTCTAAAAGAACACAAATGCCAGCCAAAACAACTATACCAAGCAAAACTCTCAATCACCTTAGATGGAGAAACTAAGATATTCCATGACAAATCCAAGTTTACCCAATATCTTTCCACAAATCCAGCCCTACAAAGGATAATAGGAGGAAAACACCAATACAAGAAAGGAAACTTCACCCTGGAAAGAGCAAGATAGTAACCTTCTTTCATTAAACCCAAAAGAAGAAAACCTATCAAATTTTTAAAAATAACATCAAAAATGACAGGAAGTAATAATCACTATTCCTTAATATCTCTTAACATCAATGGGCTCAATGCCCCAATATAAAGATATAGACTAATAGACTGGATACATAAACAGGACCCTACATTTTGCTGCATACAGGAAACACACCTCACTGTCAAAGACAAACACTACCTTAGAGTAAAAGACTGGAAGACAATTTTACAAGCCAATGGTCTCAGGAAACAACCTGGAGTAGCCATTCTAATACCAGATAAAATTGACTTTCAATCAAAAGTCATCAAAAGAGCCTGAGGGACTCTTCTTGCTGGTCAAATGAAAATACACCAAGAAGAACACTTAATCCTGAACATCTATGCTCCAAATGCAAGGGCACCCTCATTCATAAAAGAAACTTTACTAAATCTCAAAGCACACATTGCACCTAACACAATAATTGTGGGTGACGTCAACACTGCACTTTCCTCAGTGGACAAATCAGGAAAACAGAAACTGAACACTGAAACAGTGAAATTAATTGAAGCTTTGGAACAATTAGATTTAATATATATATATATATATATATATATATATATATACACACACATATATAATATTTTATCCTAAAGCAAAAGAATACACTTTTTTCTCATCACCTCATGGTACCTTCTCCAAAATCGACCATATAATTGGTCACAAGGCAGACCTCAACAAATATAAAAAGTTCAAAATCATCCTATGCCTCCTATCAGATCACTATAGAGTAAAAGTGGTCTTCAATAGCAACAAAAACAACTGAAAGTCCACATACATGTGGAAACTGAACAATATTCTCCTCAATGGTACCTTGGTCAAGGAAGAAATAAAGAAAGAAATCAAAGACTTTTTAGAATTTAATGAAAATGAAGACACAACATACCCAAATCTATGGGACACAATGAAAGCAGTGCTAAGAGGAAAACTCATAGCCCAGCATGCCTCCAAAAAGAAAAAGGAAAGAACATACACTAACAGGTTAATGACACACCTTAAAGCCCTGGAACAAAAAGAAGCTATTTCACCCAAGAGTATTAGAAGGCAGGAAATCATCAAACTCAGGGCTATAACCAATCAGGTAAAAACCAAGAGAACCATACAAAGAATCAGCAAAACCAGGAGCTGGTTCTTTGAGAAAATCAACAAGATAAATTAAACCATTAGCCAGACTAACCAAAGAACACAAAGACAGTATCCAGATTAACAAAATTAGAAATGAAAAGGGAGAAATAACAACAGAAACTGAGGAAATTAAAAAAAATCATTAGGTCCTACTTCAAAAGCCTATATTCAGCACAACTGGAGAATCTGGAGGAAATAGACAGCTTCCTAGACAGATATCAAACACCAAAATTAAATCAGGATCAAATAGATTATCTATACTGTCCCATAACCCCTAAAGAAATAAAAGGGGTCATAGAAAGTCTCCCAACCAAAAAACGCACAGGACCAGATGGCTTCAGTGCCGAATTCTATCAGAACTTCATAGAAGACCTAACACTAATACTCTTCAAACTATTCCACAAAATATAAACAGAAGTAACACTACCAAACTCATTCTATAAAACCACAATGACACTGACACTAAAACCACACAAGGATTCAACAAAGAAAGAGAACTTCAGGCCAGTTTCCCTTATGAATATCAATGCAAAAACACTTAATAAAGTTCTTGCCAATCGAATCCAAGAACACATCAAAATGATCATCCAACATGATCAAGTAGGCTTCATCCCAGGGATGCAGCGATAGTTCAATATAAGGAAATCCATCAATGCAATACACTACATAAACAAACTCAAAGAAAAAAACCACATGGTCATTTCATTAGATGCTGAAAAAAGCATTTGACAAAATTCAGCATCCTTTCATGCTAAAAGTCTTGGAAAGAACATAAATTCAAGTCCCATATCTAAACATAGTAAAAGCAATATACAGCAAACCAGTAGCCAACATCAAACTAAATGGAGAGAAACTTGAAGCAACCCCACTAAAATCTGGGACTAGACAAGGCTGTCCTCTCTCTCCATATCTTTTCAGTATAGTACTTGAAGTTCTAGCTAGAGCAATTAGACAACATATGGAGGTCAAAGGGATACAAATTGGAAAGGAAGAAGTCAAATTTTCACTATTTGCAGATAACACCATAGTCTACTTAAGTGACCCAAAAACATCCACCAGAGAACTCCTACAGCTGATAAACAACTTCAGCAAAGTGGCTGGTTATAAAATCAACTCAAGCAAATCAGTTGCTTTCTTATACTCAAAAGACAAGCAGATTGAGAAAGAAGTTAGGGAAATGACACCCTTCACAATAGCCACAAACAATATAAAGTATCTTGGTATGACTCTAACCAAACAAGTGAAAGATCTATAAGACAAGAACTTCAGGTCTCTGAAGAAGGAAATCTAAGAAGACATCAGAAAATGGAAAAATCTGTCATTCTCCTGGATTGGCAGGATTGATATAGTTAAAATGGCCATCTTTCCAAAAGCAATCTACAAAATTCAATACAATCCCCAACAAAATCCCAACTCAGTTCTTCACAGAGTTAGAAAAAGCAATTCTAAAATTCATCTGGAATAACAAAAAACCAAGGATAGCTAAAACTATTTTCAACAGTAAAAGAACTTCAGGGCAAATCATTATCCCAGACCTCAATCAATACTAAATAGCAATAATTTTAAAAACTGCATGGTATTGGCACAGTGACAGGCAAGTGAACCAATGGAATAGAATTGAAGACCCAGAAATGAATCCACTTACCTATGGTCACTTGATCTTCAACAAAGAGTGGAAAACATCCAGTGGAAAAAGCCTTTTCAACAAATGGTCTGGTTCAACTGGAGGTCAGCATGCAGAAGAATGTGAATTGATTCATTCTTATCTCCTTGTGTTAAACTCAACTCCAAGTGGATCAAGGACCTCCATGTAAGACCAGACACACTGAAACTAATAGAAAAGAAACTGGGGAAAACCCTTGAGGACATAGGCACACGGGAATAATTCCTGAACATTGGTCTATCCAGGACTTGCTGTTAATGGAGAATTGGGTTCAGATGCTGCCATATTGCCTTGATATCTGTTAGTAACATTCCTACGTTTGCCTTTTGTCATCTAGTTCTCACTGGTGTTAGTTGGTCTTGTTGTCAATGGGTGGCGTTTCATCCTCCTTTGAGCCTGTAAGGCTATATCCACAACACTGGATGACTCGCTTTCCCCTGGCACAGATTGCTGATCTGTTACCCTCTTCTTGGGTGCTTTTAGAGCCTTGGTGTGTCCTGCTCCAGGCAATGTTATACTTGGGTTGTTCTGTGGACCTAACCTGGTGTTGTTCGTCTGCTCTGTCAGGGAGGGAAGATGGCAGCAGGGATCCTGCAGGGCACAGGCCCCACGCCTGGTTGGCACACAGACAAACCGCAGCTCTGCCCAGGTCCTGGGCGCAGAAGGCAGCCCTCCGCTAGGTGGTCTGCATCCCCAGAGGTCTTAGACTAGGGACATCTCAGTACCCGGGGTCACCTGTCCAGTCCGACTGGGCACAAGGATTGTGGCTGCTGACCTCTCTGCAGGGTACAGGACCTTCTCTGTGCTGGCACATAGATGAACCGCTGCTCTGCCCAGGTCCTGGGCACAGGTGACAGCCTGCAGCTCAGCGGTTTGTGTCCCTAGAGGTCCTAGACTCGGGATATCTCCATACCTGGGGTCACCTGTCCCGTCCTACTAGTGGCAAAGATGGCAGCTCCCGACCTCTCCTCAGGGCCCAATCATCTATTAATTTTTTTATTTGTTCTTTAACTTATTTACAGTCCAGATTTTATCCCCATCCTGGTCTACCCTCTGACTGTTCCACATCTACCACCTCCTCCCACCACTCCCTGTCTCCAAGAGGATGCCCCTCACCTCCCCCCGACTCCACCAAACCTCCTCACTCCCTGGGGCTCAAAGTCTCTTGAAGATTATGTGCATCTTCTTTGACTGAGTCCAGACTCAGCAGTCCTCTGCTGCATGTGTTGGGGTGTCATTATCAGCTGGTATATGCTGCCTAGTTGGTGGCTCAGTGTCTGAAAGATCTCAGGCTGGTTCCAGGTTAGTTGAAACTGCTGGTCTTCCTATGTCACGTCCACCTTCGCCAGCAAAGATTATGCGACACAAGGAGTTTCTTCCTTATAATGGTTTTATTAGGGAAACCTTGACTTGAGCTTATTCTTCCATTGGTGGCCCCGGGCTCTCTCCCAGCCTCACCTTAAGTACCCTAGCTAGCCTCATTTGCCCAGGGAGATAACCAGCCGTATTCTCATAGGTGAACTCAGTGAGTTCTTCATTAGCATGTAAGTGTGATAAGGAATGTAGCACACTGTGCATGTGTTCCAGTGATTTACTAACAGGGAGCAGCATGTGGCTAGCGCCATCTTGTAACAGAGAAGAACAAAGGGTGGCTCACTACATTCCTATAGGGTCATGCTCCTCCTCAGCTTCTTCCATCTTTTCGCTAATTCAACCACAGGAGTTTTCAATTTCTGTCCATTGGTTGGGTGTAAATATCTGCATCTGACTCAGTTGCTTATTGGGCCTTTCAGAGGGCAGTCATGATAGGCACTTTTGAAAACACACCAGAACATCAGGAATAGTGTCAGGTTTTAGGGCCTTCCCCAAAGCTGGATCCCAAGTTAGGCCTGTCACTGGACCTCATTTTCCTCTCAATACCTGTTCACATTCCCCTTTTCCCCTCACTGCCACCTTTCCCACCCAGTTCCCTTCCTACTCGCCCTCTCCTGTGATTGTTTTCTTCTCCGTTCCTCACTTGGGCCCTTGACCTTGTTAGCCTTCCTGAGTTCCATGGAAATGAAAATCAAAATGACCCCGAGATTCCACCTTAAACTAATCAAAATGGCTAAGATCAAAACCTTAGGTGGCAGCACATGTTGGTGAGCATGTGGAGAGGAGAAAGAGTAACAATTCTCCATTGCTGGTAGGACTGCAAACTAGTAAAACCACTCAGAAAATCAATCTGGAGGTTCCTTAGAAAGTTGTAAATAGATATACCACTCTTGGGCATATACCCAAAAGGTGTCCCAGCATGCCATAGGGGCATGTGTCCCACTATGTTCATAGCAGCCTTATTTGTGATAATCAGAAGTTGGAAACAACCTAGTTGTCCCACAACAGAAAAATGGATACAAAAAATGTGGTTCATTTGCATAATGGAATACTACTCAGCTATTAAAAATGAAAACAGCATGAGTTTTGCAGACAATAGACAGACTAGAAAATATTATGTGTCACTAATAAGTGGATATTATCCCCCCAGAAAGTAAAAAATTCTCATGATACAACCCACAGAACTCAAGAATTTCTGTGAATATTTTATTGCGTAGTCTTGAAAATACCTCACAAACTAAACAAACCTCTTTTTGAATCTTTAAAGTATGCTTCATAGTTTTTAAATTTCATCTTGATGATATTAAACTTACAGTTCATTTCAACAAAATGTTTGTGATGTAGAAACATTGTAGGTTGTTCTGATGCTGTTTGAATTGTGATGTTTATTCTGTTTCCTCAAGAGGTGTTGCCCCAGACAAGCAATGGATCATGAACTCATGTGAATGTTTTTCCCATATTATCTGGTCAATAAAGGATAGAGCCTGTGATTGGGCACTGGAAGGTTTTTATACAGGCTTATTGGGGTTGGAAATTATTGCAACATAGAATTACACAGTCCTGAAGGACAAAGTAATTTCAATTAGGAACATAGGATCTTATCAAGGACTGATTGTTTCATATAGAGATAGAGATAGCATTTTCTGCTCTTCTGGGTTTTCATTAATCCTTTAAAATAGTATGTCCACTTTAAAGTGGAAAAATTAATGCACTCTAGGCATAAATTTAAATAATAAATTGTCATACTTATTTTTATGTCATTCATACAAGAATGGAATTCTGCTGTAAAAGACAATTCAGTCAGTTTAAAATTTGAATCCTTTAGACATGTTATCACAAACAAATGGATAACCTTGATTTTTGTTTTTGTAGTGAAAAGCAAACTGTGCTATAGCAAAAACTTCTTTGAACTTATATACAAAAGATACCTAAGACTAGATCAAAGGAAAAACAGAACAAGTGGTTCTACAGAAAAGCCATAGCCTTCAGTAGGAAAGGTTATGTTTGCTTAAATTATAAATGCATGCTTCTGTTTCAAGGTCTATTGAAAAATAGTAAAATTGAAGGATTTATTGTTGTTGTTTGATCTTGTGGTTTATAACTGATGGAGATACACATTCCAATATTTTAAGTGAGGCAGTTGTTACAAAAAAGAAACATCATGCAAAAATTGTGGCTGCAAAATATGCCTTGCCATCCTAAATATATTTCTGCAATAACTTTGATGGGTTATTAATTAAATATTTTTATTCAATCTATTTATTCCTTATTAGTTGTTCACATATTACAGCATTAGTGTGGTTTTTATATGTTAGTATATATATATATATAACATATGTATGTATATATAGTGCTTTCTTAAAGCACATACATCTTAAAATTGTATTTATTTAAATTTTAGAAATTGGCTCTAAATGTATTCATGCCATAGCATCCTATGGGAATCACAGGAGAGTTACTGGGAGTCAGTTCTCTTGGTCCTGACCAACCTTGGGTCATCAGATGGCTTTTACTTGATGAACCACCTTGCCATCCTAATACAGTATCCAAAGAGATGGTGTCTATTTTGATCAGCCATTGCTCATCATGACTCTGCCATTCCCCTACATCAAATGAATGCCTGAAGCCTGTTTTTATTATTTTAAACACTATTAGTCTTTCCTTCTCAAAGACTTCCCAATCTGATGGCTTTTATTTTTCCCTGTTCTTTCTGTGTAGAATGAAGAGTCTTTCCTTGACACTCTCATGCTCCATGGTTTAGATTTTCTAAGGTCATCACACAGGTTAAAGGGAACATTTGACTCAGAATCTTGTGTCATCAATAGAGCCTAATGTTTGTTCTATATTAGGAAGTATGGTATAGATAATGGGATTTGTCTTTTATTTATGTTTTAGTTTACATTTCTTCAAAGTTATCGTATTAGGGGATGACTGTGTTTCAAAAATACGTGTTTAAAGAATAAAACATTTTTGTAGTTATTGTGACCTCATCATAATTTTATGAGCATTCTCTGTGACTAAACCTTATTAATCCCCAAATATACTTTGTGGTTTTGTGCTGTTTCACAAATGAATAACAGTATTTTCACCTGGAGGTTCTGAGCAATTGAAATTCTATAAGACCCAATTCAAATGTAATTTTCTTTTAATGTTGAACCAATTACAGTTAATGATATCTGGGTTTACTAATTCTAAATGTTTCTGAAACAGTCTGACCATTGTTTGTACCCAACAGGTTGTATATTACTCCTTTGCATTTTACATCTTATTACTGTTAAACACACATTCACATGCATATATATACACACACAATCACGTATACAATAATAACCTCATAAACCTGAAAAATAATAATATCTGTGCTTATGTTAGATAATCAAGGCAACACCAAATTCTAAAATGGAAGTAAATGGGCAATAGTGTTGAGTGAAACATCATTTGATAGATTTTAACAAATAAGACAAAAGGTTTTCCATTGCATTTCTGGAATAAAATTGAATTAATCACTGAATATACTTTTGTTCATTAAAATCTATGAAATGAGATTATATTAAAATAAACCCAATATCTACTCATGTCGTAGAATAGTTAAATTGAATTAAATAATTCAGTACTATTTCAGTATTATGCTACTATATGTAGGCATATATCATAAGACAGTTGATGGATAGCATATTGACATAAATTGAATCATATAAGTTATATGAATAAAAATTTGTCCATTTCCACTTACTGCACATTTTTTCTTTGGAAAACTATCTGATTGGGGTGATGAGAAACAAAGAAATAACAGATATACAAACATATGTACAAAAAGGCTGACAAGAGCAGGGGTAAACTAATTTTGGTAGGAGATTTCTGTAAGTAATCAGTCTCAGGTTATACTCTTCCTGGTGGAGGAAGATGCAGTTGCTAGGTTTTGCATTCATTGGTTAATCAGTTTTTGGCAAACACTATTCTTTGTACATAAGAAAGGATTTTTTGCAATTCCTCTAAGGCTTCAAAGGAGAAACACTTTGCCACTTCCCATGAGTCCCAGGCCTTGAGGTCTTGTTAATTATACATGTTCATAAAAGATCTTAACTACATTTTGCATATTTACCCAGGCTTTCTCTCCTCCCCACAGATCCCTCTTTCATATTTACTAAATGTTTGTGATGAATCTTCACTTAAAAACCAGTAAAGGTCTCTTCATGCAACATGCCTCTCTCAAAGCAGTGCTGCAACAAGCAGCCACTTCTTCCCTTCACCTCCCACCTACAGGAGTGGCCAGAACCACTTCACTGGTATGAAAAACTCTTGCAGAAGAGTTCCTATACAAGAACTTGCTAGGCTCTAAGGGCCCTGACCTCAAGGGAAGTCACCATGGACTAGAGCACAGGGTCTGAGATTTAGTTATTGTCAGTAATACAGATTCTCTCAGGACTATCCAACTCCTTACACAATTATTCACAGCTTCCTCAACTCTGAACAATCCATGACATATATTCAAAATAATAAGTCAAAACAGAAGTAGCAGAATGGACCACTAAATCAACCATCAAAAGGATTTTTAAAAAAGAAACAGACACATATCAACCTGTTGTGCTCCCAGAATGCAACACACAGATCTGAGTAAATACATGTATTTAATATTAAGACTCTTGTTATATGTTTGGATAGTCACGTGAGACATTACAATACACAAAAATTTACTGCTTGACCAAGGGGTAAATGCCATCCTGAGTGCTTGCCATCAAGACTCAGGACCTGAATTTGATCACCAGAATCCACATAATAACTGAATCCCGAAAGTTGTCCTCTGATCTCAAAGACACTAGAGACCACTGTGGCATACATGTGAGTACACACACACACACACACACACACACACACACTATCTATCTATCTATCTATCTATCTATCTATCTATCTATCTATCTATCTATCTATATATGGTAGATAGATGACACGTGGATAATAACCAAATAATTCTTAATACAGCTATATTAGTTCACTTACAACTTCAACTTATATCATTTTCAAGAAATAAAATTCCAAATTAGTTTGCTCTCATGCCTATTTAGGCCACCTCCTAATTATCATCTTTATTATGTTATGCACTGTCTGATGCTTTATAAAAGAAGCCAAAAATTTAACAACTGATAAGTCACCACTAGAATTAAATTAGAAAAAATAAGATGACTTAAAAATATTTTTAAATTTTCAAAACTGGGAGCAGTTGCTGAACTTGAATTTTCTCAGCATCTATCATGTCAGTTTTTTCTCTGCTCTATGTTGACAGCAATCAATAACTCAATATTTTCAAAAACTTGAACATTATTTTTTAAAAGGAATCACCACAGATCAACAAACAATGTGAACTCTTGGTGAAATTTCATGTTATCTTAACTTCTGCTTGTGATTTTTAGCTTCTTATAGTCTTCTGACTTATTACTATGGCTTTCAGCTGGGTGCAGACAACTTCCCAAGGGTATCAGGGCCTATTAATCATTACCACGATTGTTTATTTTACATTTCTTCCATGTGTAGTACCTTTCACCTAATTAAATGAAGCATTATTTTTATTTAAATAATTGTTTTTTATTTTTATTGATATATTTTTATATACATTTCAAATTATTTCCCCTTTTCTGGGTTCCCACTCCCCGCAAGTCCCATAAGCCCTCTTCCGTCCCCCTGTTCTTCCATCCACCCCTTCCCATTTCCATGTTCTGGAATTCCCCTATACTCTTGTACTGAGTCTTTCCAGAACCAGGAGCCACTCCTCCATTCTTTTTGGATTTAATTTGTGGATTATGTCCTGGGTATTCAAAGTTTCTAGGCGAATATCCACATATCAGTGAGTGCATACTATGATTGATCTTTTGAGACTGTGTTACCTCACTTAGTATGATGTTCTCCAGCTCCATCCATTTGTCTAAGAATTTCATGAATTCATTGTTTCTAATAACTGAATAGTACTCCATTGTGTAAATATACCACATTTTTTGTATCCATTCCTCCGTTGAAGGACACTTGGTTCTTTCCAGCTTCTGGCTACTACAAATAGGGCTGCTATGAACATAGTGGAGCATGTGTCCTTATTGCATGCTGAAGAATCCTCTGGATATATGTCCAGTAGTGGTATAACAGGGTCCTCAGGAAGTGTCATGCCCAGTTTTCTGAGGAACCGCCAGACTGATTTCGAAAGTGGTTGCACCATCTTGCAATCCCACCAGCAGTGGAGGACTGTTCCTCCTTCTCCACATCCTTACCAACACCTGCTGTCTCCTGAGTTTTAGCCATTCTGACTGGTGTGAGATGATATCTTAGGGTTGTTTTGATTTGCATTTCCCTAATGATTAATGATGTTGAACATTTCTTAAGGTGTTTCTCAGCTCTCCGAAGTTCTTCATGTGAAAATTCTTTGTTTAGCTCCGTACCCCACTTTTTAATGGGGTTATTTGGATCTCTGGGTTCTACTTTCATGAGTTCTTTGTATATATTAGATATTAGCCCTCTGTCGGATTTAGGGTTGGTGAAGATCCTTTCCCAGTCTGTTGGTTGACGTTTTGTCCTTTTGACGGTGTCCTTTGCCTTACAGAAACTTTGTAGTTTTATGAGGTCCCATTTGTCAATTCTTGATCTTAGAGTATAAGCTACTGGTGTTCTATTCAGGAACTTTTCCCCTGTGCCCATGTCCTCCAGGGTCTTCCCCAGTTTCTTTTCTATTAGTTTCAGTGTGTCAGGTTTTATATGGAGGTCCTTGATCCATTTGGAGTTGAGCTTGGTACAAGGAGATAAGAATGGATTGATGTGCATTCTTATGCATGCTGACCTCCAACTGAACCAGCACCATTTGTTGAAAAGACTATCTTTTTTCCACTGGATACTTTCAGCTCCTTTATCTAAGACCAAGCGACCATAGGAGTGTTGGTTCATTTCTGGGTCTTCAATCCTATTCCATTGATCTGCTTGCCTGATATTGTACCAATAACATGCAGTTTTTATCACTATTGCTCTATAGTAGAGTTTAAAGTCTGGGATACTGAATCCCCCTGAAGTTCTATTACTGTTGAGAATAGTTTTAGCTATCCTGGGTTTTTTCTTATCCCAGATGAATTTGAGAATTGCTCTTTCTAGCTCTATGAAGAACTGGGTTGATGTTTTTATGGAGATAGCATTGAATCTGTAGATTGCCTTTGGCATGATGGCCATTTTAACTATATTAATCCTGCCAATCCACGAGCATGGAAGATTTTTCCATTTTCTGAGATCTTCTATTTCCTTCTTCAGAGATCTGAAGTTCTTGTCATATAGGTCATTCACTTGTTTGGTTAGAGTCACCCCAAGATACTTTATGCTGTTTGTAGCTATTGTGAAGGGGGTCATTTCCCTAATTTCTTTCTCAGTCTGCTTATCTTTTGAATATAAAAAGGCTACTGATTTGCTTGCATTGATTTTGTAGCCAGCCACTTTGCTGAAGTTGTTTATCAGCTGTAGAAGTTCTCTAGTAGAGTTTTTGGGGTCACTTAAGTATACGATCATATCATCTGCAAATAGTGATAGTTTGACTTCTTCCTTTCCAATTTGTATCCCTTTAACTTCCTTATTTTGTCTAATTGCTCTACCTAGGACTTCAAGAATTATATTGAAAAGATATGGAGAGAGGGAGGAGCCTTGTCTAGTCCCTGATTTTAGTGGGATTGCTTCAAGTTTCTCTCCATTTAGTTTGATGTTGGCTACCGGTTTGCTGTATATTGCTTTTACTATGTTTAGATATGGGCCTTGGATTCCTGTCCTTTCCAAGACTTTTAGCATGAAAGGATGCTGAATTTTGTCAAATGCCTTTTCAGCATCTAATGAAATGATCATGTGGTTTTTTTCCTTTGAGTTTGTTTATGTAGTGGATAGCATTTATGGATTTCCTTGTATTGGACCATCCCTGCATCCCTGGGGTGAAGCGTACTTGATCATGGTGGATGATCATTTTGATGTGTTCTTGGATTCGGTGGGCAAGAATTTTATTTACTATTTTTGCATCGATATTCATAAGGTAAATTAGCCTGAAATTCTTTTTCTTAGTTGGATCTTTGTGTGGTTTTGGTATCAGCATAATAGTGGCTTCAAAGAAGGAGTTGGGTAGTGTTCCTTCTGTTTGTATTTGGTGGAAAAGTTTGAAGAGTATTGGTGTTAAGTCTTCTTTGAAGGTCTGATAGAATTCTGCACTGAAGCCATCTGGTCCTGTGCTTTTTTTGGTCGGAAGGCTATCTATGACCCTTTCTATTTCTTTAGGGGTTATGGGTCTGTTTAGATGGCCTATTTGATCCTGGTTTAATTTTGGTAATAGGTATCTGTCCAAGAAAATGTCCATTTCCTCCAGATTCTCCAGTTGTGTTGAATACAGGTTTTTGTAGAAGGATCTGATGATTTTTTGAATTTCCTCGGTTTCTGTTGTAATATCTCCATTTTCATTTCTAATTTTGTTAATTTGAATACTTTCTCTGTGCTCTTTGGTTAGTCTGGCTAAGGGTTTATCTATCTTGTTGATTTATTCAAAGAACCAGCTTTTGGTCTTGTTGATTCTTTGTATGGTTCTCTTGGTTTCTACTTGATTAATTTCAGCCCCGAGTTTGATGATATCCTGTCTTCTTCTCCTCCTGGGTGAATTAGCTTCTTCTTATTCCAGGGCTTTCAGTTGTTCCCTTAACCTTCTAGTGTATGCTCTCTCTAATTACTTTTTGGAGGCACTCAAAGCTATGAGTTTTCCTCTTAGTACTACTTTCATTGTGTCCCATAGATTTGTGTATGTTGTACCTTCATTTTCATTAAATTCTAAGAAATCTTTGATTTCTTTCTTTATTTCTTCCTTGACCAAGGTATCATTGAGTAGAGTATTGTTCAGTTTCCATTTTTATGTGGGCTTTCTGTTGTTTTTACTGTTACTAAAGACCACTTTTACTCCATAGTGATCTGATAGGAGGCATGGGATTATTTCAATCTTCTTATATTTGTTGAGGTCTGTCTTGTGATCAACTATATGATCTGTTTTGGAGAAGGTACTATGAAGTGCTGAGAAACAGGTATATTCTTTTGCTTTGGGATGAAAAGTTATGTATATATATATATATATATATATATATATATATATATATATATATATGTGTGTGTGTGTGTGTGTGTGTGTGTGTGTGTGTGTGTTAACTCCAATTCATTCAAAGCTTCAATTAGTTTCATTGTCTCTCTGTTTAGTTTCTGTTTTCCTGATCCGTCCATTGGTGAGAGTGGAGTGTTGAAGTCACCCACAATTATTGTCTTAGGAGCAATGTGTACTTTGACCTTTAGTAAAGTTTCTTTTATGAATGAGGGCGCCCTTGTGTTTTGGGCATATATGTTCAGGATTGAGAGTTCTTCTTGTTGGATTTTTCCTTTCACCAGCAAGTCCATGGTTTCTATGGTATCTTCGGCATCTGAGATTCTTTCTTCTATCTCTTGTATTCTGCTGTTGATATTTGCATCTATGGTCCCTGATTTTTTCCCAAGGTTTTCTATCTCCAAAGTTGTCTCCCTTTGTGCTTTCTTAGTTGTTTCTACTTCTGTTTTTAGATCCTGGAAGTTTTTGCTCAGTTATGTCATTTGCTTGTTTGTGTTTTCCTCTAATTCTTTAAGAGATTTTTGTGTTTCCTCTTTCATGACTTCTGCCTGTTGATCAAAGTTCTCCTGTATTTCTTTAAGTGATATTTGCATTTCCTCCTTATTGGCTTTTGTATTCTCCTGAATTTCTTTCAATGACTTTTGTGTTTCCTTTGTAAGGGCTTCTAATTTTTGATCCATTTTCTCCTGAATTTCCTTAAGTATGTCCTTCATGTGTTCCTGTACCAGCATCATGACCAGTGATTTTAAATCCAAATCTTGTTTTTTTGGTGTGTTAGGGTATCCAGGACTTGCTAATGTTGGAGAATTGGGTTCAGATGCTGTCATAATGTCTTGGTTTCTGTTAGTAACGTTCCTACATTTGCCTTTAGCCATCTGGTTCTCCCAGGTGTTAGATAGTCTTATTGTCACTGGCTGGTGCTTCAACCTACTGTGGATCTTTAAGGTTATCTCCGCAACACTGGATGACTGGGTTTCTTCTGACACAGATTACTGATATGCTCCCTTCCTGTTTTGTGCCTTTGGAGCCCTTCTCTGTCTTGCCTCAAGCAATGTTATACTTAGGTTGTCAAGGTTAACTAGGTGTTCTCTGTCTGCTCTATTAAGGAGCTAAGATGTTGTGGTGGGGGTCACTCCCTCCGTTGATTCTCACATAGGACACAGGTCCTGCGATGGACTGGCTTGCAGATGAACCGCCTATGTGCTTAGTTCCTGAGTGCAGGCAGACCCCTGGCAGTTTGCACCACCAGAAATATAAAGCTCATGGTGGTACAGTACCTAGTGATCCTTTTCAGTCCCTGGCAGACAGCAAATATGGTCGTGGGGCTTTTCCCCTTCTGCAGCTCCCTGGGCAGGACACGGGCCCCAAGCCTGGCGGGCTGGCAGACAAAACCTGCCTACGTGCTCAGTTCCTGAGTGCAGGCAGACCCCTTGCAGTTTGCACCACCAGAAATCTAAAGCTCAGGGTGGTACAGTACCTAGTGATCCTTTTCAGTCCCCAGCAAGCAGCAAATATGGTCACGGGGCTTCTCCCTGGGCAGGACACGGGCCCAGAGCCAGGCGGGCTGGTAGACAAACCTGCCTCTAAATAATTGTTTTTAAAATTCTTTATTCTTCTTTGCCTCATTTATATAATTGCTTATCAGCATTATCTTCTGTCTCTATCTCTGTCTTGCTAACTCTCTCTCTCTCTCTCTCTCTCTCTCTATATATATATATATATATATATATATATATATATAATATATATGTGTGTGTGTGTGTGTGTGGATGTATTTGTGTGTTTATGTGTGTGTATACAAACACAGACAAATGTATAGATATATAGATATTTGACTCCTTAGTTCTTATCATTTTACATGTATGTAGATGCTTTTAGGGCTGATAATTTGATATTGATAATAAATTTGATCTGCTCTTACATCAGGAAGACTAATTCTCCTGCTCTCATCATTCATTGGTTATAGTTCTTTAACTAGTATTGACACATTGACACCTGAGGAGCTTTACTCCTTCCACGTAAATATTCTTATTTATTATATACAAATTAGATGTGATTTTTTCATGTATACAAACATGCATGTAATCCAGTACAAAGAACACTGATATGTAACTGTGAAAATGATTATTGGATTAAAAGAAAAATATTGAGCAAAACAAAACTGACTTTAGTGTTTACTCCAGACACTCTGCAACAAATCTTTATTTAAATTGTGATATTCTGAAGCTGGAAACAACCCACATGTCCCATGACAGAAGAATCACTACAGAAAATGTGGTTCATTTACACATTGGAATACTATTCAGCTATTAAGAATGACAACATCCTGACTTTTGCAGGCAAATGGATGGAACTAGACAATATCATCATGTGTGAGGTAACTCAGACCCAAAATGACATGCATGGCATGTACTCACTAATACATAGATATAAGCCAAAGAAAATGATGAATTTCCAAGATACAGTCCACAAAACTCAAAAAATTTCAACAAGCTAAAAGGCCCAAGTGAGGATTCCTCAGCCCTACTTAGGAGGGAGAAGAAAGCAATCACAAGTAGGGAGGGAAGGGGGACCTGGGTGTGAAAGTAGATGGAGGTGGGAGGGGGAAGGTAAAATGATTGGGTATTGGGTAAAGGAAAATGACTGAAGTCCTGAGGGCCAACAGAAAGAATGGGAACAGGCAACCTTGGGAGGTAGGAAGTTGGGGGAACCCTCCAGAATGCACCAGACACCTGCGAGGTGGGAGATTCTCAGAACTCCAACAGAGGGTCCTTAGATGAAATGCCCAAGAGTAGAGAGAGGGAACTTGTAGAGCCCACATCCAACAGGAAGACAGGACACCAAATGAAGGAGGGGGTGACCATCCCACAGACAAAACTCTGACCCATAATTGTTGCCGCCTGAAAGAACTACAGGGGAGGAAATGAAGAGGAGCCTGAGGAAAAGAAGGTTCAGCAACAGGCTCAATGTGGAACCCATCTCAAGGGGAAGTCCCAAGGCCTGATACTATTACTAAGGCTATGGAGAGGGACCTAGCATGGCTGCATTTTGGAAGACCCTGCAAGCAGCTGAAAGAGTCAGATGAAGATATTTTCACCCAACCAATGGACAGAAGCTGCTTACCCTTGTTGAATTAGGGAAAGAAGGAAAGAAGTTGAGCAGGAGGATGACCCTGTAGGAGGATCAGCAGTCTCAATTAATCTGAACCTCCTAAGATCTATCAAACACTGAACACGTCATAGGCAGCATACACCAGCTGACCTGAAGCCCCAAACATATATAGCAGAGGACTGCCAGGTCTGTGATCAATCAGATGTGATGCACTTAATCTTCAAGAGACTGGAGGCCTTAGGGAGTTTAAAGTCTGGTGCGGTGGGGACATCTTCATGGAGACAGGGGGTGGGAAGGAGATATAGAACTTGAAACAACAGGAAAGTGTGTGGGAAGAGGGGAATAAAACATGGAATATAAAAAATAAATTTAAAAAGAGAAAATTACAAGATAAAAACATAACTTTTCGGTGGCAAACACCCCATGATAGCAATGAAATTAAATGCTCACTAGATTAATTTCATAACTTTTTATATTTGAATCGGTGCTGCCTTTTAACATATTGAATTTATTTTTCTGTATCATAACGAGAGTTAGCAGCAAGTATAATAATATATTGCTAAATATTAATATTACACAATGCAATGAGACTACCAGTTCATTTCCAGCTCATAGATACCCTTGCCCAAGTACATGGAAGTCTCAAATAGACTGTTACAGAGGAGTTGAAGACATCCATTTAATGTGAATTGGAAAATACTTTGTAAAATATGAAAGTTGAGTTCATGTATTCACAAACGGCCTTTAGAAACTAGTAAGAACAGGAGGAAAAATACAGTTTCCTGTTGGGTGATATTTGGAGCTGTTACAGCCATCTTCAGAGGTGGAGCACAGGGCATGAAACCCCTGTAGAAAGTGAAAGGACATCACACCTGCTCTCTCCTGCAAGCTCCAGCCAGAGCACCTTCCTTCCAACAATTTGATTTTAGGCTGGTGAGGAACACTGAGTAAAACAATGACTAGTATTGTTTAGAATCACAAAACTTTTGCCAATTTTGATAGTGGAAATTAATTCACTGACTGAGATCCAACTTTGTTTAGATCGACCGACTTGTAGACAAGACTCTCACTATTCCAAAAGTGTACTGCACAATTCATGCTAATGAAACATTCTATATTATTTTTTGCTATTTTTTTGAAAAGTTAAAAATTCCTTAACTTTTTTATCCTTGGTACCACTACCACAATTTGCAGGGCAAAATACCTGATGTAATGAAAAGAAAAAGAAAAAGAAAAAGCTACAAGAGATAGAAGGCATCAGGAATGTACATTTAATTGACACTACACTGCATTAATCAGTAGCTGCACTTTTTGCAAACTGTGGCTGGGATGGTCCTGAACAGGAAGGGTTTCCTGTTCAAGTTGCAGTGACTTTCCTGACTATGGTCATTGTTCCTTCTGTGACAGATTTTTACAGTTCTTTTAATGCATTTGGGACAACTGTCTCAAAGTAACCTGCAGGTTTACTGACAACTCCTCTCTCTCCTGCTGAGAACTGTAGCCATTTCTGTTTTATTCTAAAACCTTCTGCTACCATGTCCACCACTTCTACCTTGAGAGCCACAGCCACCACCATATGAACTGCCTGACCTTCTTCCACCAGCATTGCCCCCTTTTTGTGTCGGTAATTTGACTGTTGTGCCCACTACAATTTCCAAAGTTATTATAGTTCCCACCACCACAATAGTCAACTCCATCAAAATTTCCTCCCTCATTGTAACCCTCGTATCCTCCTCCTCCACCACCATATCCACCGCCTTGGTTTCCATATCCCAGTCTACCACCTCCATAACCTCCTCTACTACTGTAACCAGGACCACCACCATAGTTGACACCATCACCTCCAAATCCACTATATCTACCATTACCACCTCCATAACAACCTCTGCTGCCACCACCTCCACCACCATAGCCTCCTCTTCCACTATGATGACAAAAGTTTCCTCCAAGACCCATACAGTTGACTGATCCACCTCCATGACCTCTTTGTGATCTAGCAGACTGCATCTCTTGTTTTGAAAGGGCCTTTTTTATTTCACATTTATGCCCATTAATAATGTGGTATTTCTTAACAATTTTTCTACTGTGTCATGATCATCAAAAGTTATAAAAGCAAATCCTCTCTTTTTCCGATTCTGCCTGTCTTCCAAAACTTCTATGGTTTCAATTTGCTATACTTTTCAAAAGTAATCTCTCAGATTATGTTCTTTCATATCCTCTTTAATACCACCAAGAAAGTTTCCTTCACCATTAAATGGGCACCTGGCCTTACAGGACCATCTCTCTTTGGTTCTACCACCTGCCCATCAACCTTGTGTGGCTGAACACACATTCCAGCATCCACCTCTTCTAGGTCACAAAACCAAAGCATCTGGAGCATCTTGTTTGGAGGTCTCTCATTACCACAGTCTGTAAGTGTACCCCATTTCTCAAACTGTTCCCTTAAGCTGTCATCTGGTTTCAAAGTTCATACCACCAATAAACAGTTCCCTTAGCTGTTCTGCTTCCGTTGGACCATGGCCCTCCATTTTGAGACCAGACTTACCTCTTCCAATTCAAATTCAATAACAGGAAAGTGTCCTGTATCCATTACTAGATGTTTTTATTTTTCTAACCCTCTATTAAAACTCATACTCAAATAAACCTAGGCATTCATTCTGACCAAAATCTTTTATTGATTTTTATATATGTATTAAGAAGCAAATTTTTAAAAATTGATATTTTCATCATACTTCAAAATCACAGATCTAAAATATTAAATAATTTCCATATAAATTTAGGTTAGTATATTTTCTCTACTAAATATCAGTGGTGAAGTTTAAAAATATATTTCAGTTTGTCACTGAAGTCAGTTTAATCATTTAATCTATACTAACAAATTAATAGTAAGTCTATTAACAAATAAGTTACATAAATAAATTCCTAAAAATAAAAATTATTTTTGACTTTTTTTATAGCTATTTCCTCCAAGGTGCAAGAACCCTTGAAGAAGGAGGCATGCCAACAAGATTCAGGAAGGTAAGTAGTCTTAGAAGGAAAGCTCCACCACCTCTTGCATTTGCAATGCCTAAGAGCTTCAGAGTTTACAAAATTAACAAGGGTCTTCTCTAGGGTTACGTGTTCCTTTTTATTGCTGGAAAGGAGAAAACTCTTGGATAGAGTTACTTGAACATTGAAATGCAATCTCCTGTATGCAGCTTTTGTGAATCCTTATCCATACTGGGAAAGACTTGTCAGTGATGTAGGTGCCTTTGAGTTACTTGTGTTCCTCTAAGAAAACATTCCTCAAAACTCTTATATGTAACCCTGTCAAACTCATATATTCCCCAAAGGTAGACTTAGGTAGAATAATGAATTTCCTATATCCGAGTTTCTTATCTTATGTGAATTTCCAGATGCTCATGTATAGTTGTGAAAAGGCACAAACGATATTATTAGAATTTTGATACATTATATCTTAGAAGACCTTCAAATACAGTTTTTCATGTCTTTTACCAATGCAAAGAAAGAAGGAATGAAAGAAATGAAGAAACAAAGAAAGAAGGAAGGAAAAAAGGAAGGAAGGAAGGGAGGAAGGAAGGAAGGAAGGAAGGAAGGAAGGAAGGAAGGAAGGAAGGAAGGAAAAAAGGAAGAAACTGTGGAAATCATACTAAATCTATGCCGATGAGAAATAAAAATTTGAAAGAACAACTAGAGAATTCCAAATAAATGAACCAAAATAAAATTATATTACCAAAGACAGGAAAATGGGTATTACTGTGGAGTATTGTTGTAAGCTCAGGAGCCTAGGATCAGGAAGACAAACACTACATATTCTCTCTTATGTGAAATCTAGCTTCTAGGTTTTTACACTTTTATTTGTGAGGAGTTTGTGAATGTAAATAGATTCCAGGAAACTAGAAAGGATGTTACATGAGAAAAACAATTTTAAGAAGAGTTAGAGGATGTGATGTAGACAATATGTGAGACAAAAATGCAAGAGAGAATACTAGTGGCTGGAAGAATGACAAAAAGAATTGATAACAGTAATTTGAAGGACAGGAGGAAGGGCCAGTGTGTGTTTGTCAATATCAAGCTTTTATGAGGATTATATAAGGAAATCAACAAAATTTCTTGCTTAAAGAACCCGTGAATAAAATGCTAATCATTTTATTTTGTTATGTATGTGATCTGATTTTTATATTATTTTTTTATGTGTAAATTTCTTGAATTTAGAAACAACTAGCTGTAGAACGTACATGCTAGAAATAATAAAACTGTGAATGGAGTATTATTATTACTACTATTATTATTATTTCATAATGAAGGGAACTTGGGAAATATCTGGCTTTACCCTTCTAAGAAAATAATTTGACTCTATCTTTATCCTACATGATGTAGTATTTCCAAAGAAAATAACTATTAGTGTTTATTGTTATCAAATAAAACACAGATTTCATGATGAAGATAGGTGTGAATAATCGTTGATTTGGAGTTGAACAGAAGAATGTGGATGAAGAGGAAACTTCTAAATATCTTTTTCTATTGGCCTTAGCAGTATTTTTGATCATTATACTCCTAAGATAGGTGAATTTTTGTTTTGCACTTTGCATTGTGTGAGTAAACACAAGGAACAGATGTCCAGAGGAATTCACAGAAGAGCATTTGACCTATTCAGAAAGAATTCAAGAAAATTTCAGCACAAACAAAATATTCTCTTTACACATTTACTAATAATTCACGAGTTCTAAAAATCCCATAACATGATATATCCAATCAAATGCAGCTTTTAAGATAACATATTCTTATAATATTTAATGGAAGTTAGACTATATGGTGTTTAGAATAATTTATGTTAGCATTTTGAATAATGTTTTCCTTATGACCAGTAAAAATTATCATGTGTTTATTATCTATTTTCATTTATTCTTTGAGAGGAGATAGCTTTATTTCTTTAGACCAATTTTGAAATAGATAGTTTGATTTTTGAAGATCAATTTCTTGAGTACCATATTATAAATGTTAGTACTTTATCAGATGCAGCATATGTTAACATTTTCTCTCATTTATGGGATGTTTTACAATCTTCTTCTGAAGCTTAAGTTTTAAGTCTTGATTTGATTTTTAGTTATGTATATGAAAAGAAACATGTCTGTTCATATTCTAAATCTGTATATCCAATAATGGCAATTTTATCTTGGTTGTAACCAAAACTGTCAACTTTGATTGAGGACCTTCCAGGAGCCAGCCCTGGTGGGAGGTGTTCTTCTTGAGTCAGCTGAGGAGGAAAGAGTGTCAGCGGGGTAAGACTTGGTCTTATTAAATTCTGGGGTTAGACTTTGAGGGGAGGGGAAATGGCTTATGTGATCCATTCCATGTATAGTTACTAACCCCAGACTCTATTGTAGATGCCCACAAGTGCTTGCCAATAGGAGCCTGACATAGCTGTCACATGGGAAGCTCTGCTAGTACATGACAAATAGAGAGGGGAACACTCTCAGCCAGTTATTGAACTAAGCTCAAATCCAAATGGATCAAGGACCTCCACATAAAGCCAGACACTCTGAAGCTAATAGAAAAGAAACTTGGAAAGACCCTTGAGGACATCGGTACAGGGGGAAATGCCGCGGTGGCCCAGTGATGTCTGTAAAAATGATATTTTACAGACAGAGGCAGAAAAGAAATGCCTCCTGGGAATAATGGAACTCTCTGGAAGCTGTGGAAGCTGATAATCTCACCTGGCAATTTACTGTACTCTCTTACTTTCTGGCTATTTAAGATGGGCCTTTAGTTCTCAAGCAGCAGTTTGCCCTGACTTCCTCCCTTTCTCTCTTTACTGGGATTCCTAAAGCCTGGCTGATAATCCTGCCTTTGAAGTCTACTCACTGACTGCCAACCCCAGGTTTAGAGTTTCAGTGCCTTACCTCATAGTTGTTTACATAATTACTACCTTCCAACTACATGCAGGTTTTTATGACTGTGTGTATGTATATGAAGATGGCTCAGGCACTCCGGTATTTAAAGCATTAATTTAGTCAGGAAGTTTTTTGTTTTACAAGGTAAAAAGCTAAATGTTAGATAAGGATTTCTCACAAGAACTTGTTAAGACCCAGGTGGTATAAGAAACTTCAAACTCTTTGAAGGTTTGCTGTAAAGTATGAATGATTATATATTCTAATCAGGAAGTTTGATGGCATCTGTAAATTGATCTTCTGTATCTGTTACTTGAGAAACTTTGTTCCTGATTGATGTTGCATTTCCTTGTACCAAATGGCTATGATAATTGTATCTGCCTCACTGGCTACATCTTTTCCACCATGTAATAAGGATACATGCTCTACTATGTTCATAGCAGCCCTATTTATAATTGCCAGATGCTGGAAAGAACCCAGGTATCACTCAACAGAAGAGTAGAAGCAAAAAATGTGGTATATCTACACAATGGAGTACTATTCAGCCATTAGAAACAATGAATTCATGAAATTCTTAGGCAAATGGATGGAGCTAGAGAACATCATACTAAGTGAGGTAACCCAGACTCAAAAGATGAATCATGGTATGCACTCACTAATAAGTGGGTGTTAACCTAGAAAACTGGAATACCCAAAACATAATCCACACATCAAATGAGGTAGAAGAAGAAAGGAAGAGTGGCCCCTTGTTCTGGAAAGACTCAGTGAAGCAGTATTCGGCAAAAGCAGAACAGGGAAGTGGGAAGGGGTGGGTGGGAGGACAGGGGGAGAGAAGCGGGCTTACGGGACTTTCGGGGAGTGGGGGGCTAGAAAAGGGGAAATCATTTGAAATGTAAATAAAAAAATATATCGAATAAAAAAAATTTAAAAAAAAAAGGCTACATCTTTTGAAATGGTAATACCAACTCTTCCTGTATAAAAATCCTTGCCTTAGAGCTCCAAAATACATTCAGTTCAAACCGCCTCTGTGTGTGTGTGGTTTGTTCTGTCTGTCATCTCAGCCGGACCTGTGCCTTCCTGGACCAGAGGACCCTGGTTATCCCACAGCAGACCCACAGTCTGTAACAGGGAAAGTTCCCGAACAGATCACCAATAGAGTAAGCTCTAAGATCAAGAATTGACAAATGGGACCTAATAAAATTACAAAGTTTCTGTAAGGCAAAGATACCATCAAAAGGACAAATCGGCATCCAACAAATTGGGAAAAGATCTTCACCAATCCTACATCAGATAGAGGGCTAATATCGACGATATACAAAGAACTCAAGAAGTTAGACCCCAGGAAACCAAATAACACTATTAAAAAATGGGTTACAGAGTTACGCAAAGAATTTTCACCTGAAGAACATCAGATGGCAGAGAAGCATCTTAAAAAAATGTTCAACTTCATTAGTCATTAGGGAAATGCAAATCAAAACAACCCTGAGATTTCAGCTTACACCTGTCAGAATGGCTAAGATTAAAAATTCAGGAGACAGCAGGTGTTGGCAAGGATATGGAGAAAGAGGAACACTCCTCCACTGCTGGTGGGGTTTCAAATTGGTACAACCACTCTGGAAATCAGTCTGGTGGTTCCTCAGAAAACTGGGCACCTCACTTCCAGAAGATCCTGCTATACCACTCCTGGGCATATACCCAGAGGATTCCCCACCATGTAATAAGGATACATGCTCCACTATGTTCATAGCAGCCCTATTTATAATAGCCAGAAGCTGGAAAGAACCCAGGTATCTCTCAACAGAAGAATGGATGCAAAAAAATGTGGTATATATACACAATGGAATACTATTCAGCCATTAGAAACAATTCATGAAATTCTTAGGCAAATGGATGGAGCTGGAGAACATCATACTAAGTGAGGTAACCCAGTCTTATAAGATCAATCATGATATGCACTCACTGATAAGTGGATATTAACCTAGAAACCTGGAATACCCAAAACATAATCCACACATCAAATGAGGTATAAGAAGAAAGGAGGAGTGGCCCCTTGTTCTGGAAAGACTCATTGAAGCAGTATAGGGCAAAACCAGAACAGCGAAGTGTGAAGGGGTGGTTGGGAGAACAGGGGGAGGGAAGGGGGCTTATTGGACTTTCGGGGAATGGGGAGGCCAGAAAACGGGAAATCATTTGAAATGTAAATAAAAAATATATCAAATAAAATAAAGGAGTAATTATCTAGCTAAATATCTATTACCTGCCTTCATTCCATAGGTTCACCTAAGGTTTAAAACCATAACTAAGTTATAAGCAAAGTTTCATATAGATAAACCCAGTCAATATTTTATCTTCAGTCCTAGCACCTATCATAAATCCTAGTTCCCTTTTTGTGACCTTTGGTTAATTGTTTTATAATCTCTTGGAATGTGCCCTGAGTAAAAGAGTCTGGTTGCCATCTGAGTGCAATTAATTTGTGAGACTTGGGAGGCTGGCAGAGTTCTCATTGCAGTATTGACTAACATAAAAGGACCTAATAGCAGTCCCATGATAAACAAGCTTAATAATCACAGGTATATTTTTCGGAATTCTTATAGGGTCATCATTAAATCTTAAGCCATCTATTTGTCTAGATAACATTATTATGAGACTGTATATCTTCATGGATCTGCAGAGATCTGCTCCAAAGGAGTGTGCTATCACTATTTGATTACTATGTATGTTTAATAATAATAGGTAATGCATATTAATATCAGGCATCTTTGCTAAAATTAGTCCCTCACAGACTTGCTTAATGAGGGATCATCTATTGCAGATTATATAATAATCTGAAAGAGGCCATTTCAGAATGATCAACTCCTAGTATATTAGCTTGTCTCATTATAGCTCCTGACAAGGCCCATTTACCAGCAGGGAAAACATACCTGGCTCTCAAAATATCTAAGGCTAGTCAGCTATACTGGGTCTTAGAAAACTTACTAATGACAATTTACTAACCAGTATAATCCTTGCTGTATTCCTATTAGAAAAATTTAAGTGTAGCTTTTATTCCTCAGCAAAGTTGCACTTCCTTTCTAGAAACAGATAATCTGAAAATTATTTAAATATATGAAAATTTTAACTTTTGCAGAAAATACCATTATAGTAAGCTCCAACTGTCAAACATGCAGTTTGAGATATGCAGCCAGAATTGATAAATATACAACACCATTTTTACACCTAAATCTCCAAAAACATCACGTAAGAAAGGGAAGAAAGTTATGTTTCAGAATGCCTTCTGGGAGATTTGGTTTTCTAGATATAATAGGCAAACTACACATGTTGCACAAAATACAAAAAAGCATCCCAAGCTATTGATGACTAGGCACAGGCCAGAGGCCTTGGTCTGTCTCCAGCTGGAAGACAGGCTGCGACTGCATTCTTTCCTTTTAGCCAGTGTCTGACTTACCCATGCTAAGTTCCCATGCCTGGCTGTTGCCATGCCAACCTGGTGTTCCCAAATTGCTCCAGCAGACTTTTGTACACCATGTGCTGCCACTGTACCTTTTTCTGGAACCCAGTTGAGTCACCATGTTAAGGAAAACACTACACAATCCTTGTTTAGAATCAACAGGCAACACAACCGCTGGGCACACAACCTAGCATCCTAATTTTATAAACTAATCTATGCTAAAAATCCTCCAGTAGCAGATCCTAGCTGATCCACCACTTAAATTGACAGGCTCCAGCTATCTATGTTGTACCTCCATGTTCTCTCTTGTCCAAGTGGAAGTTCACTTCTGCCTCCCCACTTCTTCCCTCACCTGGAAGAAGTCCTGCCTACTCACCCAGTGATTGGTCCTTTGAAATATTCATTTATTATGGGAAAGTTCTGACACATAGACATATGACAATATTGTTGCTTACAGATGCATTATGACAGAGATGAAACAATGTGAAGAAAATTTTTTTCCTGCCATACAGTATTTGACAGGAACTTACAATATTAAGTAAGCCGTCATGTTCACAGATATGCTATGCGCTGTAGTAGTTTCCTTAACAAAGCACAGAAAGTATATATTCAGTTTAAGGCCTAAGGTTTGTTGTTGCTTGGAGTGTCCAGGAAATGCTGAATAGCTTTGAATAAGACTCAGTCATTTTAAGGTATTTCTAGGAAGCACATCTTTCCTAGTACAATACCATTCTACCTACATTGAAAATAAGTTACTAAGCACAGTCAACTGAATCCATTACTTCTGTTTTACATTCTTCAACTTCTCTATTAGTAATCCCATCTTTACCTGTCAAGGCAATTGATTCCTTCCTTAAATTGTTTGTTTCAATCTATGTTAAATTAGGTCTTCTGTTGATTTATCATCTCTTTCAGCCATCTCTATGTTAATCTTACTGATGAACATGGAGGATCTTTCCATCTTCTAATATCTTCTTCAATTTCTTTCTTTTCAGACTTGTTCTTGTCATATCGGCTTTGACTTGTTTGGTTAGAGTTACACCAAGTTAATTTACAATATTTGTAGTAGTAATGAAAGTTACTAACATCTTAGCCTGCTTATCGTTTAAATACAAGAGGGCTACTGATTTCTTGGAGTTAATTTTCTATATTGCCACAATGCTGAAGGTGTTTAAGTTTCTATTTATATTGGCTATTGGCTTGCTATATATAGTTTTTGTTTTGTGTAGGTATATTCATTTATCCATGATGTCTCTTAGACTGTTATCCTGATGCAGTTTCAGATTTTGTAAAAGTTTTTTTCAGCACCTAATGGGATGAACAAATAAAGAAAATTTGAGACCAATTTCACCTATGAGCATTGATGCAAAAATATTCAATAAAATACTTGCAAACAAAACCAAGAACACATCAAAGATATTGAAATCCACCAAGTTGGCTTTATCCTAGAATTATAAGGATGGTGCAACATACAGAAATCCATCAATGTAGTCCATCATATAAACAAATGGAAGACAAAAAGGCCTTTTCAAGGTGTGAAAACTCTATTTGGATTGTATTATATAGGGGATTGACCTATGAGTCTGGTTTTATCTGCACAGACCACTAACTTAATCCACATCAGCCATAACACTGTTTCCCTTTGCACTACATGTGTATTCACTGTAGAATATCTTTAAACTCCCTTCCAGTAATCTGTTTTTTACTAAATATTTGATGCAACATTGTCAGTTTTCTACCTTCATCAGAATTTGACATATCTTTCTGGATCCTGATTAAGATTAAAAGATATGAAAGTCATCCCTAAATTTGAAGACATTTTACAGATAATTGCACATATATCATAAATTTATGTCTCATGGGTGTAGAAAACATGAGAAAAGGAATGGAAACAAGGAACTAGCAGATTCCTCAGGCAGTCAACATACACATAGCATGTTTTAAGTTCATCATGTTATATTGTGAGGCTTCCAGGTCTTCCTAAAGTATGTACAATAGGACCATCACAGGTTCTCTTTAACAGATATAATAATAATTATTTGTAATACTAATAGAATTCCCAAGGAATGGACATAATCTTCATATAATAAAATGGTATCTGAACAGTATAATAAAGTGAAACAAAATAAATAAAAACACGTGCATTCTCATATCTACTGTGAAACAGAATACCTGAGGCTGGTAATTTTAATTTAATTTTTATTGTTCTGGTAGATGGGAGCTCTGTCAAGTAACCAGCATTTGCTGAATTTGTTCTTGGCTGCTACATCTCACAATGAAAGGATTAAGTACAAGAAGATAGGGGGAAAAAGACACAGAACTTCATGGTTTTAATAATAAGCATCAATTTATTCATGAGGGTAAAGCCCTCATGACCTATTGCTTCCTATTTTGCTCCAAGTTCAGCACCATTGCCTTGGTCATTAAATTTCTGACATAAGCTTGTGGAAGATACATTCACACCACAGTGGCTTGTAAGGAAGAGTTTGCAGTCTAAATTTTTTCATTATATCTAAGTTTTGTCCTCATGTTCTTCTATAATTTTACTTTAAATCTTGTAATTGATTGGCCCTACTTATTTTCCAAAATGATTATCACAAAGTGTTTTGCCTACCTATATAGTTTTAGAGCAGTGTCTCGGGATTTGTTTTAATTTTTGTTTGGTTTGTTTTTTTCATTTATAATTGAGTAAGGATGATTAGGAAGAAAGGAACATTTTGAATTTCACAAATAATTGCAATAGAATCATCCTCCATTAGTCAGATATCTTTTAAACACACATGCATACACACACTCACACATGCGCACACACACACACACACACACACAATGATGTTTATAATTTTCAATGAGCTGAGAATTCATGATTTCTTTGGTAGGTTTTATTATTTTGCATAGTTAAAAGTGTTCCATTTTCTAGAATTTATGTTGTCAACTCCTCAAGAATATAATTTATGAAAATGATCAATATTGTAAATATTTACACATTATCTCTTGGAATCAATTAATTTGATTTTTTTTGGCAAGTTAATATTTTCTCTGTTGCATTCATGCTGCTTATAAAGACTTATCTTGTATTGTTTATAACTGTTAAACTTCATGATCAGATTCACTGAATTTATTATTCCCTAAGACAAATGTTTTTGGATATGGATGAGGGAAATTTACAGAGAGATTTGAATAAGAAAAAGTGACCTAAAGAGCCTCTTAATATAGGTGGCACTGTCCCATTCTCTGTGGTTGAATATCTAACAATAGAAAGAGGAGATAAGTCTAGCTCTCCCTATTTTCTGGTTCATAAAGACGCGAGGAGCTATAATTGCATATTCCTGTTCCATGAAGTCTTCAAAGACATCACTGACATCATTGACTTTGACTTTTAAATGTTTGAGGTAGAGTAAATTATTCTCCCATGAACTTCCAGCCATTTGCCTAAGAATTTCATGAATTCATTGCTTTTAATTGCTGAGTAGTATTCCATTGTGTAAATAGACCACATTTTCTGTGTCCATTTCTCCATTGTGGTACATCTGGGTTCTTTCCATCTTCTGGCTATTATAAATAAGGCTGCTGTGAACATAGTGGAGCATGTGTCCTTATTGCATGCCGGAGGAATCCTCTGGGTATATGCCCAGGAGTGGTATAAAAGGGACTAAGAATATTATAGTTTAATCATTTCCCTTCCTATTTAAGGGATTATTTAATCTGCATGTAGTATAAGGGCAAAACAATCATGTATTGCCAACTCTGTATGTATGTTTAATGCCACTTTTGACATGCTTTTACTTTTTCAAGTCTAGTCTTTAAAAAACATATTATTTTATAACTACATTAAGTACACAAATTAATATGCTTCACCATGAGACTGGTAATTGAGCCAGCAACATTTTTATTTATTTATTTATTTATTTTTTAGCTTCTTTGTCAAAGATGAACTGACCTAGCTGTTTGGGTTCATTTCTGGTTCTTCAATTCTATTCTATTATTGATTTACCTTCCTGTCTATGTACTGATACCATGCAGTTTTTTTTTATCATTATTGCTTTGTAAGGATTGAAGATGTCAGTGGAGAAAGTTTGAGGCTTGGAACCGTGAAGAGAGCCTATGAGTGGCTATTCATTAAAGTCCAGCAGAGATGCAGCAGAAGCCTTGTATTTTGGAGATGACTTGGTATAACAATCAAGAACAGCAGCTAGGATGGAGTGTGGCCATCAAGAACATAAAAGATAAATTCTATATGTTGCAGAAAGTTAAGCCAGAGAACCCAAGCATCTTAGCAAAGCCCAAAAGATCATGGGTGAATTCCAGAATTTGGACTTTGAATTATTTGCATTTTTAAAGTTTGGTTTTGCTTTAATAACTATTTCCTTATTCTTTCCTCTTGAAATAAGAAAGGATTTAATTTAATTTTGAATTGTTAAAATAGCCTAGAGCTGAAGGACTTGAACTTTTAAATTTGATTTTGGATTTTTAAAAATAATGGATATTTTAAAGGGACTGCATGTTTAGTGTTTTTGACTTTATAAAGACTGTGGGACTTTTTTAAGTTATTTATGTTTTTATTTTGAGATCTTCTGAATAAATGTGAATGTCAAGGATGTGGCTTAAAAGTGATACATTTGCATGTCAAAATGACAAGTAGTTAATTATGTTGAATAGGTTATATCAACTTTGTGCTAGCTAATAAAAGTAAATAGGAAGGGACCACAATTACAAAAATGCCTCCAGGTGATCAGAATATAGCAATTGTATAGGATATTACTTGGTTAATGAGTGATTGGGGAAAGCCCAGACAATTGTGGGTAGAAATTGGTCCTGAGCTAAGGAAGCAGGCTGTGCAAGCCATGAAGAGCAAGCTAGTAAGCAGCACCCCTTGTGCTCTCTGCATCAGCCCCTACCTTCCAATGTCTTTGCTCGGCTTCCGCTCCTACCCTCACTGCTTTTGAGCATGAACTGTTGTATGGAATTGTGAGTGATACAAGCCCTTTCCTCCCCAAGATGTTTTTTGGCCTTGATGATTTTAAACAGCAATTATACTCCCTACTAAGATAAATAGCATGAGTAGCAATCAATGATCAATGAAGTAAATACAAGTACAAAAAAATGACCAAATAGGAAATATAATTTCTATATTTCATTTACATGACAATTACATAGTCGCAAATGAATTATAGTTATGTGAAGAGAAAATAATTAACAATACTATAGCATTTACTTTATAAATAAACTATCAAGTGTTTACTTGACAGTATATAAAAATTATAAATTAAAGACTTAGAAGATCATTCAATAAAGCAATTTAAAGACTCCTGATGAATTACTTTCCAGAAAATAATGCTCGATAACATTAACCTATAAATTTGTTAACTGTTGTATTGGAATATTTCATCCCATTGTTGTAACAAAGAGAAAGCATTTTACTTCTGTTCAGAGTAAAATTTGAATTCACAATTTGGTTTCGAAATTGTTATTTAAAAACTCTTAATAATGTTATTACTAAATAGCATTTTTTAAAAGATGGGAAAATTAAACACACACACACGCACACACACACACACACACACACACATATATATATATATATATATAATTTCTTACTGTATATTCAGTTAACAATTCCTTGTTTACATGTACTAGGCTACCATAATATTTATAAATCACATGAAGACAACTTGCTTTCATTTCTAACTTTAGTATTCTAGAATTCATGCTATAAAGAAGGTTTATATCATTAGAATCTATGAACTAATTAAAACATTTTCAAAGTGACAATATCTCTGTAGCAATAATAAATATCTCAAAACCTACTTTAAACTCTTTACCATACAGACAGAGGAAGTTGCAAAATGATAAAAAGACATAAAAATAGATTGACAAGACATTGCCTGACAATATTAATAGCATAAGAATGATATATTTACTACAACTTAGGATGTTGAAATGAAAATTAAACTATTAAATAATAAAACTCCATTAATAATAATCAGCTATCTTCCATGTGTTCAAATACATTTATATTTTAAGACACCAAATTCACAGCAAGAAAACAACAAATAATGAACAAAGAACTTTGGAGGAAGTGCTTTTATTCAATAAAGAATATCTGCTGAACAGAATTAGGCTATTATGCCTCCAGAAACGTGAAGAGCCTCTGAAATGATATTTTACATGTCCTTTGGGACCTTGAAACCACCAAATTTTAGCGAAATTTCAGAGTTAAGTGATGCATAATTACTTCAATAAATAAATTCTTCAATAAAAGCAAGTCATCTATCAGTATCATAAGCAACAATCAGAAGCTCTTATAGAAATGATATGAAAAACAAAATAATTTTTTAAACTGTCATATAGTCTCAATCTAACCATAAAAGAAGTTTTGCATATTATTATTGTATTAGAAGATAAACATATTTCTACCTTTGTTATTTCCTACAAATTATAAGAGGAAATAACCATGGTATGGAAAGGAAAAGATAGGAAGGACTATCACTCCAGGGCATATACCCAGAGGATTCCCAAGCATGTAATAAGGATACATGCTCCACCATGTTCATAGCAGCCCTATTTATAATAGCCAGAAGCTGGAAAGAACCCAGATGTCCCTCAACGGAAGAATGGATACAAAAATATGGTATATATACACAATGGAGCCATTAGAAACAATGAGTTCATGAAATTCTTAGACAAATGGATGAAGCTGGAGAACATCATCCTAAGTAAAGTAACCCAGTCTCAAAAGAACACTCATGGTATGCACTTCCTGATAAGCAGATATTAGCCTAGAAGCTTGGAATACCCAAAACACAATCCACATATGAAATGATGTTCAAGAAGAAGGAATGAGTGGCCCCTGGTCCTGGAAAGACTCAGTGCATCAGTGTAGGAGAATGCCAGAACAGGGAAGTGGGAAGGGGTATATGGTAGAACAGGGGGAGGGAAGAAGGCTTATGGGACTTTTGGAGAGGAGGGATCAAGGAAAGTTGAAATCATTTGAAATGTAAATAAAGAATATATCGAATAAAAAAAAGAAGCTAAATTGAAGGTAGATATAAAAAGCAAAACTATACAGTGAAAAGAAATGCCTGGGTGGAGAGATCCTATGTAATTAACCTCAGTATCCGGCTTGCTCTGTGGCGCGGAGCTTGGGTTCCAGTTCTGAGGCCTCTGGCTAGAGCACTCAGATCTCTCTGCTTCCGGATCCAGATCAGCCTGGGCGGCAACACCACATCTCCAGGCCCTGCAAGAGGCAAGAGGGGCTTCGGGGCAGCCAGCGGGAAGAAGACAGTGTGCTCCGGTGAATCCAGTGGGCCCCAGCAGGAGCCTTCAGGTGTCTGCTTCAGGATCTGAACAGTCTGGGCAACAGCACCCTGTCTCCAGGCAGTGCAGGAGGTAAGCTGTGCACCAGAGGCCATCTGGGAAGGGGCAGCCTGCACTGGTAAGTCCAGCATTGACAAGACAAACTAACACCAGTGAGAACTAGATGGCAAAAGGCAAACGCAGGAACGTCACTAACAGAAATCAAGGCAATATGGCAACATCTGAACCCAATTCACCTTTAACAGCATATCCTGGATACCCCCTTACACCAGTAAAACAAGATTTGGATTTAAAATCACTGGTCATGATGCTGGTACAGGAACACATGAAGGACATACTTAAAGAAATTCAGGAGAAAATGGATAAAAAGTTAGAAGCCCTTACAAGGGAAACACAAAAATCATTGAAATAAATTCTTCTGTTTCTATTTTGTGGAATAGTTTAAAGACTATTGGTGTTAGGTCTTCTATGAAGGCCTGATAGAATTCTGCACTGAAGCCATCTGATCCGGTGCTTTTTTTGGTTGGGAGACTTTCTATGACCCTTTTTATTTCTTCAGGTGTTATGGGACTGTTTAGATGATCTATTTGATCCTGATTTAGTTTTGGTGTCTGATATCTGTCTAGGAAACTGACCATATCCTCCAGATTCTCCAGTTGTGCTGAGTATAGGATTTGTAGTAGGATCTAATGATTTTTTGAATTTCCTCAATTACTGTTGTTATATCTCCCCTTTCTTTCTTTTTTTTTTTTTATTATTCGATATAATTTATTTACATTTCAAATGATTTCCCCTTTTCTAGCCCCCCCACTCCCCGAAAGTCCCGCAAGCCCCCTTCTCTTCCCCTGTCCTCCCACCCACCCCTTCCCACTTCCCCGTTCTGGTTTTGCTGAATACTGTTTCACTGAGTCTTTCCAGAACCAGGGGCCACTCCTCCTTTCTTCTTGTACCTCATTTGATGTGTGGATTATGTTTTGGGTATTCCAGTTTTCTAGGTTAATATCCACTTATTAGTGAGTGCATACCATGATTCACCTTTTGAGTCTGGGTTACCTCACTTAGTATGATATTCTCTAGATCCATCCATTTGCCTAAGAATTTCATGAATTCATTGTTTCTAATGGCTGAATAGTACTCCATTGTGTAGATATACCACATTTTTTGCATCCACTCTTCTGTTGAGGGATACCTGGGTTCTTTCCAGCATCTGGCAATTACAAATAGGGCTGCTATGAACATAGTAGAACATGTATCCTTATTACATGGTGGGGAGTCTTCTGGGTATATGCCCAGGAGTGGTATAGCAGGATCTTCTGGAAGTAAGGTGCCCAGTTTTCGGAGGAACCGCCAGACTGATTTCCAGAGTGGTTGTACCAATTTGCAACCCCACCAGCAGTGGAGGAGTGTTCCTCTTTCTCCACACCCTCTCCAACACCTGCTGTCTCCTGAATTTTTAATCTTAGCCATTCTGACTGGTGTAAGATGAAATCTTAGGGTTGTTTTGATTTGCATTTCCCTAATGACTAATGAAGTTGAGCATTTTTTAAGATGCTTCTCCGCCATCCTAAGTTCTTCAGGTGAGAATTCTTTGTTTAACTCTGTACCCCATTTTTTAATAGGGTTGTTTGGTTTTCTGGAGTCTAACTTCTTGAGTTCTTTATATATATTGGATATTAGCCCTCTATCTGATGTAGGATTGGTGAAGATCTTTTCCCAATTTGTTGGTTGCCGATCTGTCCTCTTGATGGTGTCCTTTGCCTTACAGAAACTTTGTAATTTTATGAGGTCCCATTTGTCAATTCTTGCTCTTAGAGCATACGCTATTGGTGTTCTGTTCAGAAACTTTCTCCCTGTACCGATGTCCTCAAGGGTCTTCCCCAGTTTTTTTTCTATTAGCTTCAGAGTGTCTGGCTTTATGTGGAGGTCCTTGATCCATTTGGATTTGAGCTTAGTACAAGGAGACAAGGATGGATCAATTCGCATTCTTCTGCATGCTGACTTTTGTACACCATGTGCTGCCACTGTACCTTTTTCTGGAACCCAGTTGAGTCACCATGTTAAGGAAAACACTACACAATCCTTGTTTAGAATCAACAGGCAACACAACCGCTGGGCACACAACCTAGCATCCTAATTTTATAAACTAATCTATGCTAAAAATCCTCCAGTAGCAGATCCTAGCTGATCCACCACAGCATCTGAGATTCTTTCTTCATTCTCTTGTATTCTGTTGTTGATATTTGTATCTATGTCCCCTGATATCTTCCCAAGGTTTTCTATGTCCAAGGTTGTCTCCCTTTGTGTTTTCTTAGTTGTTTCTACTTCTGATTTTAGATCCTGGACGGTTTTGCTTAGCTCCTTCACTTGCTTGTTTGTGCTTTCCTGTAATTCTTTAAGAGATTTTTGTGTTTCCTCTTTCATGACCTCAGCTTGTTGACCAAAGTTCTCCTGTATTTCTTTAAGTGATTTTTGCATTTCCTCCTTATTGGCTTTTGTATTCTCCTGAATTTCTTTCAATGATTTTTGTGTTTCCCTTGCAAGGGCTTCTAACTTTTGATCCATTTTCTCCTGACTTTCTTTAAGTATGTCCTTCATGTGTTCCTGTACCAGCATCATGACCAGTGATTTTAAATCCAAATCTGGTTTTTCTGGTGTGATGGGGTATCCACTACATGCTCTTAATGGAGAATTGGGTTTAGATGCTGCCATATTGCCTTGATTTCTGTTAGTGACATTCCTGCGTTTGCCTTTTGCCATCTAGTTCTCACTGATGTTAGTTGGTCTTGTTGTCAATGCTGGACTCACCAGTACAAGCTGCCTCTTCCCAGCTGGCCTCTGGTGCACAGCTGACCTCCTGCACTGCCTGGAGACAGGGTGCTGTGGCCCAGGCTGTTCCAGATCTAGAGGCAGTGACCTGAAGGCTCTAGCCAGAGGCCTCAGGACTGGATCCTCTGCTCTGGAGGGCCGGACACACCAGTGCACACTGACTCTCCCACCTGGCCACCTGGGTGCACAGCTGGTCTCTTGCAGGGCCTGGAGATGTGGGTGTTGTAGCCCAGGCTGTTCTGGATCCCGAAGTGGAGATCTGAAGGCTCCCACCAGAGGCCTCAAGACTAGAACCTAAGCTCTGTGGGGTGGACCCACCAGAGCACACTGTGTCCTCCCAGCCTGCCTCTGGGTGGACATCCTACCTTTTTTTTTTTTTTAACTAGAGAATGTGGCTTTCAGTTCTTCAGAATAATAAATTAAATTGAGTAATGAGCCCTAACAATATTTTAATATTTTCAGTACTATTATTAAAACCATTTAACATATTGTTCGGTTTTTGTCTAGATAATATTTTATTCTCACCATCAATCTGTAAATAGTATTTACTTTTATCCCACTTTCTCATTTTCTACAGAATTAACAAGCACTATCACTCTAGACTTCTGTTTGTTGTAGAATTTTGTGTGCTAAGTTAGTAGTGTGATATCTCTACAATTCCTTTATAAAAACAGCTAGCACAATGAGCTTTCCTCTAAGCACGGCTTTCATTGTGTCCTTCAAGTTTGTGTATAGTGAGTCTTCATTGCTTTTAATGCATCTATTTCATCCTTGACATGGCTGTCATTGAATAGAGTGGTATTTAGTTCCCACAAGTTTGTAATTTTTCTGTTTTTTCCTTTTGTTGTTAAAGTCCAGCTTTAGACCATGGTGATCTCATAAGATGCAGGATGTTATTTCCATCTTTATGTATCTGTTGAGGCTTGCTTTGTAAAATGTATATATTAGGTTTTGGAGAAGATTCCTTGAGGTGATGAGAAGATATATTTTTTTTGTCTAGATATCTATTAGGTTCATTTGATTCATAAGCTTTGTTAGCATTTTCTTTGTAGTTTCTTTGTATTTATATCTTTGTTTTGTTTCTATGTTGATGACCTAATGATTGGTGAAAGTGGGATGCCGAATAATCCCACAATTAATGCAAGTTTCAATGTGTGATTTAAACTTTAATAATGATTCTTTTACTAATACGGGAGCCGTTGCATTTGGGGGCATAGATGTTCAGAAATAAAACATCATCCTAATGGACATTTTAATGAGTATAAAGTGTGTTTACCCATGTCTTTTGATTAATTTTAGTCCAAACACTATTTTATTAGATATTAGAGTGGCTATGCCAGCATGATACTTGGATTTGTTTGCTTGAAAAACCTTTTTCCAGTCCTTTACGCTCATGTAGTCTGTTACATGTAGCTTTAGCTACCCCACCTAAGCTCAGGGAACAGGCCACCCTGATTCCCTTGAATCCACATATAAAAGACACACACACACACACACACACACACACACACAGTGGTTTATTTTCAACTTGTCTTCTTGGCACATTTGCTGTGCACTACTGTATCCCACTTGGAAAAGTGTTCCCTTATCAATACTCTTACCTCCATATCACCAACCTGCCCTAAACTTTAGCTGCTAAACTCTCCTGACAATCTTTGTGGCCACTCCATTTCAAGATCTCACATGGTTGGTCATCTTTTCTCCATTGAAAGCCTGGCAAACTCTCTTCCTTCTGTGCATTTGTCTCCTTCCCTCCAGAGTCCTGGAAGACTTGCCTGTTCCTTCCACACAGAAATTGGTCTATGGTTTCTTTACTGACAGATCAAGAGCCATTTAGGGAAGAGGATAGCATCAGAACCAGCCGTACAGTAGTGTCCATAAGAAACAAGATGTGCTTCTTGTATGCAGAAAAATGACAGATCCTGTTTAGGTATTAATTCTGTTAGCTTGGTTATTTTAATTGGGTAATTAAGCCCATTGATGTTGTGATATAATTTTTAAATTTAATTTTATTTTATACTTAATCACTTTTTATCTGTTCAATGCCATCCTCCCAGTCACTCAATCCCACAATGTTTCCTCCATGAGAAATATTAATGAGCAATGATTGTTAATTCCTATTATTTTGTGGTGGTAGGTGTTAGCGTCTCTCTGTGTGTGTGTGTGTGTGTGTGTGTGTGTGTGTGTGTTTCTCTTCTTTTGGATTTCATAGTGTGAAATAATTCATTTCTTGTATTTTCTTGGTAGTAGTTACCCTCATTGTTTTGCAATTTTCTCTTTCCAGCATCTTCTGTAGGCCTAGATTTCTAGAAGGATATTGTTTACATTTGGTATTGTCATAGAATATCTTATTGCAAGTTTTGCTAGGTATAATCATCTGGACTGGTATATATTGTCTCTTAAGGTTTGCAAGACATCTGGACAGGCCCCTCTGGTTTTTGGAGTTATCACACGGCAGGAAGATTTTCTTTTCTGTCCCAATCTGTCTATGGTGGTTTTTGTAAGCTTCTTGTATGTTTATAAGCACCTCTTTCTTAAGGTTAAGGAAATTTTGTTCTATGATATTTCTGAAGATATTTTCTGGGCCTTTAAGCTTGAAATCTTCCCCTTCAACTCCTATTATGTTTACATGTGGTCTTTTTCTAGCAACCTGAATTTCCTGGTTGTTGTTTTTTTTTCTTAAAAAGGTTTTAGAATTGGCATTTTCATTGACTGAAGTATCACTTTCATCCACCATATCTTCTAGTTTAAGATAATCTCTTATAACTCTTCTATTCTGTTGCTGATAATTTTGTCTGTAGCTTCTGTTCTCTTTTCTGGGTTTTTCATTTCAAATATTGCCTCAGTTTGTGTTAACTTTTTTGCTTCTATTTCCATCTTGTGGTTTTGAATAGTTTTATTCATGTTTTTTACCTGTTTGATTGGATTTTCCTGTATTTCTTTATGGTTTTTATTTGGTAAAGGCCTATATTATGTCTAAAATATTAGATTAAAGGTAATTTTCTTGTACTTCAGGCACAATAGGATATCCAGTCTTTGCTGTAGTTCTGGTAGTGCTACAATGCCCTGGGTTTTCTTGATTGTATTCTTACACTGGCTTTTAGGCCTCTGATTGTCCCTGATATAGCCAGGCCTGGTCATTTCTCATGGCAGAATGTCTCTGGGAATGCAGGTGGGGTTAGGTGATCAGGGTGGCAGCAGGGCCCTAGGGATGCAGGAAGATCTGAGGCCCAGGGAATGGAAAACAGGGGACAAGGCCAAACTTGCTTATGGTGAGTTTGCCTGGAGGGGCCTAAAGGCAAGGACTTGGGATGGGAGTCTCCCCTGATGATCCCTGATGGCAGCAGGCCCCCAGGGATGCAGGTAAAACTGTGGCCTCATAATAGAGTACCACTACTCCAGAAAGGAATAGGCATATTCACAATTATGTGAAACTTTTGTGGGTGTCAGCAAATTCCAAACTCTTCCAGAGAAAATGTCTAGTCATATGTTAGGAATCCTATGCCTGGAAAACCATGAAATTTTTCTTTGTATGAGTAAAAATATCATTAAAGATGCATCTAAGTTAAGGATATTGAATAGAGATATCTCATTGTTGGGTTAAATTTAAATGCCAGGTTTGTAATAGATTCAGTATCAGAGACTTAAAGAAAGCATTTGATAATGGAAATAGAAATTACAGCAACTAAGTGAAGGAAATTTTAATAATTAAGCATGAGAAGATGATACAGCCTTGAATTTTGTCCAGTGAGGATGAATTGTATTAAAAATTGGTCACCAGAACTATGAACATTTTGTGTATAAATAAAGGTACTGAAATGAATGGTTATTTGTTATAGCAATAGTTGAAAACTTTTACATTTCTTTCCGTATTTTTTCCTTTTTTCTTTTTTTAAAATTTATTGATATATTTTTTATTTACAGTTCAAATGATTTCCCCTTTTCTGGACCCCCACTCCCCGAATGTCCCATAAGCCCACTTTCCTCCCCCTGTTTTCCCACCCAACCCTTCCCACTTCCCTGTTCTGGTTTTGCCCTATACTGCTTCACTGAGACTTTCCAGAACAAGGGGACACTCCTCTGTTCTTCTTGTACCTCATTGTACCTCATTTGATGTGTGGATTATGTTTTGGGTATTCCAGTTTTCTAGGTTAACACCCACTTATTAGTGAGTGCATACCATGATTCACCTTTTGAGTCTGGGTTACCTCACTTAGTATGATGTTCTCCAGCTCTATCCATTTGCCTAAGAATTTCATGAATTCATTGTTTCTAATGGCTGAATAGTACTCCATTGTGTAAATATACCACATTTTTTGCATCCACTCTTCTGTTGAGGGATATCTGGGTTCTTTCCAGCTTCTGGCTATTATAAATAGGGTTGCTATGAACATAGTGGAACATGTATCCTTATTACATGCTGGGGGATCTTCTGGGTATATGCCCAGGAGTCGTATAGGAGCATCTTCTGGAAATGACGTGCCCAGTTTTCTGAGGAACCACCAGACTGATTTCCAGAGTGGTTGTACAACCCCACCAGCAATGGAGGAGTGTTCCTCTTTCTCCACATCCTCGCCAACATCTGCTGTCTCCTGAATTTTTAATCTTAGCCATTCTGACTGGTGTAAGGTGAAATCTCAGGGTTGTTTTGATTTGCATTTCCCTAATGACTAATGAAGTTGAGCATTTTTTAAGATGCTTCTCTGCCATCCGAAGTTCTTCAGGTGAAAATTCCTTGTTTAACTCTGTACTCCATTTTTTCATAAGGTTATTTGATTTTCTGGAGTCTAACTTCTTGAGTTCTTTATATATATTGGATATTAGCCCTCTATCTGATGTAGGATTGGTGAAGATCTTTTCCCAATTTGTTGGTTGCCGATTTTCCCTTTTGATGGTGTCTTTTGCCTTACAGAAACTTTGTAATTTTGTGAGGTCTCATTTGTCAATTCTTGATCTTAGAGCATAAGCTATTGGTGTTCTGTTCAGGAACTTTCCCCCTGTACCAATGTCTTCAAGGGTCTTCCCCAGTTTCTTTTCTATTAGCTTCAGAGTGTCTGGCTTTATATGGAGGTCCTTGATCCATTTGGAGTTGAACTTAGTACAAGGAGATAAGCATAGATCAATTCCCATTCTTCTGCATGCTGACCTCCAGTTGAACCAGCACCATATTTTGAAAAGGCTATCTTTTATCCATTGGATGTTTTCCGCCCCTTTGTTGAGGATCAAGTGGCCATAGGTGTGTGGATTCATTTCTGGATCTTCAATCCTGTTCCATTGATCCGCCTGCCTGTCACTGTACCAATACCATGCAGTTTTTAACACTATTGCTCTGTAGTATTGCTTGAAGTCAGGGATACTGATTCCCCCAGAATTTCTTTTATTGTTGAGTATAGTTTTAGCTATCCTGGGTTTTTTGTTATTCCAGATGAATTTGATAATTGCTCTTTCTAACTCTGAGTTGGGATTTTGATGGGTATTGTGTTGAATCTGTATATTGCTTTTGGCAAAATGGCCATTTTAACTATATTAACCTTGCCTATCCATGAGCATGGGAGGTTTTTCCATTTTTTGAAGTCTTCTTCCATTTCCTTCTTCAAAGACTTGAAGTTCTTGTCATACAGATCTTTCACATGTTTGGTAAGAGTCACCCCAAGATACTTTATACTGTTTGTGGCTATTGTGAAGGGGGTTATTTCCCTAATTTCTTTCTCAGCCTGCTTATCCTTTGAGTATAGGAAGGCTACTGATTTGCTTGAGTTGATTTTATAACCTGCCACTTTCCTGAAGTTGTTTATCAGCTGTAGGAGTTCTCTAGTGGAGTTTTTTGGGTCACTTAGATAGACTATCATATCATTATGAAAAGAAAATGACATAAATATCTGATTAAATCAGGTTTCTCAGAAGGAATCTAACTTTCTCCATTCCTTAGCACTGTGGTTCACATTTTGTAATTTCCCTAAATAAAGAGACTACAAAATATTTTTGCCTCCACAGGAGCACTTAGCAAAATGCTCAACTTTTATCAAATGTTTCACAGAATCTTTGAAATGAACATATTATGTACTGTATGAGCTAAACATGCATCAGACTTCTGTACAGTAAGATTTTTTAAAGGAAGAAAACAGGCAAGCTTTGTGCAAGACGTAAGCACATAAAGAAGCACAACCCACCCCCCCCCACACACACACACACATCTTATGAAGGAATTATTTCCAATTCTTTAGAGTTCACAGCAGAAGCATTTAGTAAACCTGAAATGTGAGTATAAATGGATGAAACACAGTATGAAATTTAGGGATAAAGTGGGGATGTATACAGGTTTATTATTTAAGAAAACTATAAGGATTCATAATGTTTGATAAATGTGGTTATTGAGTATTGGCACGTAAATTGAAAAACTAAGTGTATATGATATGATGATTCTCACTTCAGAGAATGGCTAGAATTCTTCATAGCTTTTCATAAGTCTTAGGAGACGCTATCTTTTCTATTGAATTTCTTAATCAATAATCTAGTTTCAGTTCTGAAACCATATCATCAATCTTTTATTTTCTGAAGGAATCGCTACTGTAATTCACGTCAATTGTCCATCTAAGTATGAAATATGCCATGAGTGCAACCACCTTAAGAGAATTAACATTTTTTTCTAACATGGGAGTAATATTCGTTGCTGAATGCATGTATTCCAGGCATGCATATTCATCTGCCTTTTTCAATAAAAGACACTTTTATTCTTCATTTCTCCTAAAGTGCAATTTTCTGGGAAGTCATAACATAAATCAGATGAAGACAGGATTATAAATGAATAATAAACCATTGCTAGGTTGAGCTACATGTAGAAGACTGGAAGAAAAGGAGATTAGTCTAACTTGAAAAAATATTTCTCTCATTTCAAGTTGAAGCATCATGTCAGTTTTTGTTCACAAGCAAGGGTTTTGTAGATGTTTTTGGCTCCACTAAGAAGGATAACTACTATCATTTATCTTTACTTAATACCAATCAAGTAATTTTGAATGCACAATTTAATATGTATATATATATATATACATATATATATATATATATGTATATATATATATATATATATATATATATATATATATATATATATATATATATATATATATATATACACACACACACACACACACATTCTCCTACAGGCTAGCAGGTCAGCATATATAGATTTTTTCCCTACATTTATTGTATAGCAAAAGTAATACTAGTGGCATTTTTTTTCTGCACATAACTGAGGGTACTTTTGTTTTTATATAAGAGAATCAGACAGAATGATTAAGTATAATGAAGAGGACTGGAGAAGGAAAAGAACAGACTGATGAAAGCAACTCTATTAATATCATCATAAGAGGTTGAAATTAGGAGAGAAAAAAAACTATATGTAGATAGAAATTAAAATGATGCTGATTTTTCCATACATAAAAAATTTCACATTAATGCCAAGGCCCAAATTTTTTGCATGACCAATTTATCTTCTTCACTACCTTAAAATGTCTGTTAATCCTTATTTAGCACACACACTCATAACAATATTCTTAGACATTCATTTATTTGCTTATGAAATCTGATGTAAAAAAAATCATCTGTTGACACATCTATTATGAAAAATTAAGAAGTTGTAGTCAGTTTTGATAGTGAAGGAAGAAAAAATGCACAATTAGTTGGTTTTCCAGCTAGAAACTCTCTGACATGATAATTTTATCTTAAGTTTTTCCAGTGAAAATACTGCATTTTAATTACCTTAAAAGAAGAATGATCAAGTGTTTACTTAAATTTAATTGGATTTACTAAAAGATGAACCCACTATGAATTTAAATAGCCACTCTGGAGCCAATTTATTTTCCTCAAATATTAAAATATTTGTGTCCTGTAAAATGCTCTGCAATGTAAACATACCTAATACTTCCAAATTGAGTGTTGCATCATTTTGATTTTATTTTCTCCAAGTTACTACCAAAGCTCCATGTTTTTTGCTACTGCTTCATTGCATTTTATTTAGGTTTGGGAAAATCAGGAATTTTGCAAGATCTTGTATGCTGACCTTATACATCCAGAATGTCAATACAAATATATTAAGAAATAATAAATTATCATAAAACTTCCTATTACATCTTTGTCTGTCATAAAATGAATTACAACTATTGATCATCTCTATGCATTAATGTAAATAATTGCTATCCATTCAAATGCATCTATTATTTTAATATATTAGTGAATAGATGACCATATGTTTCATCTTCAACTGTAAGGCAAAACACATCAGCTTTCCCTGATGGTCTCTGTTTTTCTTTTATCCAGTTTGGCCAAGCATTTCAACATTCTAAAATTAACATTAAATGTACCATCATCCAGCTTGTAGAGAGGTTTTTTTAGTTTTTGGTTTTGTTTTTGTTTTTTTTTGTAATTAACTTCTGACTCATGCACAGATATCAGGACTCATGGTTGCAGCCACAATATTACAGCAACTTTCTTGATCAGTAAGTAGATCAAGGCCAGGAATGTCTTAGTCACTGTTCTATTGCTGTGAAGAGGGCGACCTATATAAAGGAAAGCTTTTGAAAGTTTGCTTACTGTTCCAGAAAATTAGTTCGCTATCATCATGGTAAAGAACAAAGGGGCAAGCAGGTATGGTCTTGTAGAAGGAGCTGAAAGTTATATTCTGACCTGTAGGCTTTCAAAACCTCAAAGCTCACCCTCAGTGGCAAACATCCTTCAACAAAGCCATAACCACTCCAACATAACTTTTATTTAATTCTTTCAAACAGCTCCAGTCCCTGGTAACCAAACATTCAGCTATGTTAGCCTGTGAGGGCCATATGTATTCAAACAGGCTGGCTACTCTACATCTCTAAGGATCTGGCATGGTTACCTAAGTTTCGTTTTCTAGAACCTGATGTCTTTAGATCAAAAGGTCTTTCATGCCATGTGGCATTAAAATGTGGTAATCTTCACAAAATTTCATTTATTTGCCTATGAAATAGACAAATGTGGGACTTACAGCTGAAATTTTGTTAATTTTTATGTTAATACAGGATTTTGATGCCCTTTACACTCACATATATGATTACTCAAAACAAACACAATACCAGTATATATACATGTGCAGAATAAACATGTGAACATGAGCACAAATAAAGAAAACAAACAAAATGCCAGGCAATTACACAACATTTTATTTAGAAAACAACATTTATAATGTCAAGTGAATAGTTATTTCCTTACTTGTGTACTTTCCAAAAACAGTGCAAATACTTAAAACAGAATACAAAGCCACTTAGCTGCATTCTAATGAATTTAAAAGAGTGAGAAAGAGAAGCCATTTCTAGCTGCATTTTATTTTTACTGTCTTCTCATTTTGATTCCTCTCGTTTGGAGTAAAACCTTTTATTTCTGGTTACAAGCTATGAGGTAAAGAAAGATTTTAATCTCATAGCACTGGGAATAATGACTATAGTATCTCCTTGCAAAGAGGATAATGATAGAATTCATTGAAATTTTAGTCAAGATCCATGAACATTGTAGTGTTTTATTGTCCACTTTGCTTTGAATGCAATCTGGAAGACATAGTGTTTAAGTAAAAGTCTAAGTCATAATGTATTCAAAGATATTCACTTTGTTCTTTAACTACTGAGAGTAATTTGGGGAAGGGAAACTGTAGGATGACTTTATGAGCTTGTAAACTAAAGTCAAACAAATGAATCCCCAGTCTTTGTCACTATTAAAGACAGCTTTGTATCCCTTTGACTTCCTTCTGTTGTCTAATTTCTCTAGCTAGGACTTCAAGAACTATATTGAAAAGATATATTGAAAAGAGGGGGCAGCCTTGTCTATTCCCTGATTTTAGGGGGATTGTGCAAGTTTCTCTCCATTTAGTTTGATGTTGGCTACCTGCTTGCTGTATATTGCTTTTACTATGTTTAGATACGGGCCTTGAATTCCTGTCCTTTCCAAGACTTTCGAATGAAAGGATGCTGAATTTTGTCAAATGCTTTTTCAGCATCTAATGAAATGATCATGTGGTTTTTTTCTTTGAGTTTGTTTATGTAGTGGATAGCATTTATGGATTTCCTTATATTGAACCCTCCCTGCATCCCTGGGATGAAGCCTACTTGATCATGGTGGATGATCTTTTTGATGTGTTCTTGGATTCGGTGGGCAAGAATTTTATTTAGTATTTTTGCATCGATATTCATAAGGGAAATTGGCCTGAAATTCTCTTTCTTAGTTGGATCTTTGTGTAGTTTTGGTATCAGCATAATAGTGGCTTCGAAGAAGGAGTTGGGTAGTTTTCCTTCTGTGTCTATTTGGTGGAAAAGTTTGAAGGGTATTGGTATTAAGTCTTCTTTGAAGGTCTGATAGAATTCTGCACTGAAACCATCTGGTCCTGTGCTTTTTTTGGTTGGAAGCCTATCTATGACCACTTCTATTTCTTTAGGGGTTATGGGTCTGTTTAGATGGTCTATTTGATCCTGGTTTAATTTTGGTAATTGGTATCTGTCTAAGAAAATGTCCATTTCCTCCAGATTCTCCAGTTGTGTTGAGTACAGGTTTTTGTAGTAGGATCTGATGATTTTTTGAATTTCCTAGGTTTCTGTTGTAATATCTCCATTTTCATTTCTATGTTTGTTAATTTGAATACTTTCTCTGTGCCCTTTGGTTAGTCTGGCTAAGGGTTTAATCTATCTTGTTGATTTTTTCAAAGAACCAGCTCTTGGTTTTGTTGATTCTTTGTATGGTTTCCTTGGTTTCTACTTGATTGATTTCAGCCCTGAGTTTGATGATTTCCTGTCTTCTTCTCCACCTGGGTGAATTAGCTTCTTTTTGTTCCAGGGCTTTCAGTTGTTCTGTTAATCTTCTAGTGTATGCTCTCTCAAATTTCTTTTTGGAGGCACTCAAAGCTATGAGTTTTCCTCTTACCACTGCTTTCATTGTGTCCCATAGAATTGTGTATGTTGTGCCTTCATTTTCATTAAATTCTAAGAAATCTTTAAGTTCTTTCTTTATTTCTTCCTTGACCAAGGTATCATTGAGTAGAGTATTGTTCAGTTTCCATGTGTATGTGCACTGTCTGTTATTTTTATTGTTATTAAAGACCACTTTTACTCCATAATGATCTGATAGGAGGCATGGGATTATTTTGATCTTCTTATATTTGTTGAGGTCTGTTTTGTGACCAACTATATTATCTATTTTGAAGAAGGTACCATGAGATGCTGAGAAAAAGGTATATTCTTTTGCTTTGGGATGAAAAGTTATATATATATATATATATATATATATATATATATATATGTGTGTGTGTGTGTGTGTGTGTGTGTGTGTGTTAACTCCAATTGGTCCAAAGCTTCAATTAGTTTCACTGTCTCTCTGTTTAGTTTCTGTTTTCCTGATCGGTCCATTGGAGAGAGTGGAGTGTTGAAGTCACCCACAATTATTGTGTTAGTTGCAATGTGTGCTTTGAGCTTTAGTAAAGTTTCTTTTATGAATGAGGGCGCCCTTGTGGCTGGCTACAAAATCAATGCAAGCAAATCAGTAGCCTTTATATATTCAAAGGACAAGCAGACTGAGAAAGAAATTAGGGAAATGACTCCTTTCACAAAAGGGACAATCAGCATAAAGTATCTTGGGGTGACTCTAACCAAACAAGTGAAAGACCTATATGACAAGAACTTCAGATCTCTGAAGAAGGAAATAGAAGAAGATCCCAGAAAATGGAAAAATCTTCCATGCTTTTGGATTGTCAGGATTAATATAGTTAACATGGCCATCTTGCCAAACGCAATCTGCAGATTCAATGCTATCCCCAAAAAAATCCCAGCCCAGTTCTTCATAGAGCTAGAAAGAGCAATTCTCAAATTCATCTCAAATAACAAAAAACCCAGGATAGCTAAAGCTATTCTCAACAGTAAAAGAACTTCAGGGAGATTCAGTATCCCAGACTTTAAACTTTACTACATAGCAATAGTGATAAAAACTGCATGGTATTGGTACAATATCAATCTGGCAGTTCCTCAGAAAACTGGGCATGACACTTCCTGAGGACCCTGTTATACCACTCCTGGGCATATACCCAGAGGATTCTTCAGCATGCAATAAGGACACAAGCTTTACTATGCTCATAGCAGCCCTATTTGTAGTAGCCAGAAGCTGGAAAGAACCCAGGTGTCCTTCAACAGAGGAGTGGATACAAAAATGTGGTATATTTGCATAATGGAGTACTATTCAGCCATTAGAATTCATGAAATTCTTAGACAAATGGATGGACCTGGAGAACATCATACTAAGTGAGATAACCCAGTCTCAAAAGATCAATCATGGTATGCACTCACTGATAAGTAGATATTAGCCTAGAAAATTTGAATACCCAAGACATAATCCACATATTAAATGATGTCCAAAAAGAATGGAGGAGTGTCCCCTGGTTCTGGAAAGACTCAGTGCAAGAATATAGGGGAATTCTGGAACAGGGAAGCAGGGAGGGGTAGATGGAGGAACAGGGGGAGGGAAGAGTGCTTATGGGACTTGCGGGGAGTGGGGACCCAGAAAAGGGGAAATCATTTGAAATGTAAATAAAAATATATCAATAAATAAAAAAAAATTTAAAAAGAGACAGCTTTGTTGATTCTTCCTAGTGAGCTACATCTTTCTGTATTTGTCAATGATTAAACTGTGGAGTTTTCCATTACTTTTTTTCTGTAAACATCCCTGTGACACGTAAACTTGTTTTTAAATTGTATTCATCCTATTAATATCTACTGGAAATATTTATTTGTAGAATTCTTTCTTTGTATCCTGAGAGAATATTTCTGTATTGTTTCCATGTCCAAGAATAGCACTGTATATTCCTAACATCTAGACATATTAAGAAATGTTGAAAATAGGAAATATAAATGTAAATGTCACTATCACATCACATCATATCACATGGCAGATAAAGATCTAGCTAGCTAGGTAAATAGATAGATGTATTATGTGTGAGAAATTCAGAGATAAGTAACTAGCATTAACACTCATGAGGTCATCCTCATAGAAACAAAGGTGTGGGGAGGAGGTATGGGATGTGGAAGAGTGGGGGGATAGATCAGGGGAGTTGGGTGGAATAAAATCTGAAGTGTAGCTAGTTAATTAATTAAAAGTTGGGTATTTGCAAAAATGAATATTGAATTCTAATAGCAAACGTACTTAAAGTAGAAAAATTAATTCCTACTGATATTTTTTTGTGCTCTGATAGAAATTTAATACTTTTTCGTATTCCTCTCAATAAAATCACATTACTAAACAATACCAAAATTAGTCTATTCCACTTTCCCAGGAAAAATTTCATGCACAAGTAAATATTTGACATATTTAATCAGTATTTGTCATGGTCTATCCCACATTAAAAAATAAAAGGGAAAGGGAATGGTTTTTAGGCATTTTCATGGTAAAGTTCCAAATTTTGCTTCCCCAAACTCTCATGTTTAACAATACTAAAGTAAATATATGTCTCTTAAAAGCAAATCACATGCAACTTATATCTTCTCCCAATCTAATATCTGGACTTATATAACAAATGCCTGGACACTGTTTTTAATATTATCTGAAACCCTCCCCCCCACCTCATAAAAGAACAATAAGATATGTTATGTTGTCAAAGTTGATATAAAAAATATTTATCTTATTCTTCAGAAAAATAGATATAAATAATAGAAGTAGCAATAGCAAATGACCATGAAACTAGTATCAGTGTAATTACTCTCCATTCAATCCACTCTAGAAAAGTAATTGTAGCATGCAGAGAATTTGCATTTAGAAATCATATTAGTTTTTGGAAATGCCCTTATAACTTAATGTGTAGTTTGAATAGCCAAACCAAAGATAATTATTTATAAATGAATCAGAGGTCAGCATCAGCTAATTTTGGAGAATATAATAAAACCTAACAAATTTAGAAAGTATGAATAAGTAACATATAATTTACTTTGAAGTATATTTAGAATGCAATATTTTATATGAAATGCAAAATCTATTTCCATGAGAGTAAGACAAAGTATATCAAAGATCAAAGTCCTTCTATACATGTGCAACAATATCAGAGCTAGTAAAAAATTTTTATTGAGTTGGTTTTTCATACTGATTTCATTTCATTCTATCCACATTTTTAGTTGTAATTCAAAAAAGGAGGTAAAATTTGGAGTCTGGGCTACATCTGTACACAGGGGTAAAATAAAAATCAGTCATGGAACAAATAAAATACATTTGAGTTTTCCCTGGAGAAACTAAACACCCTCACCTTGGGAGAGACCTAGAGGCTCTAAAGAAATGTTACACAACACAACATCCACAGAAGGACAAAATGTATGATTGATGAAGCCCGAGGGAGACACAAAGTACAGTGAAATACAAACATATGGGCGGGGTGGCAAACAGTCATGAATATCAAAATAGACGAGGGTGACTGAGAAGAGGCTTTTTATTGTGCAGCACCTGTTCTAATTTAATGAAAATTCACTAGGAGGCTGTATCAAATAAGACAAGGTATTTAAGAAGCCAGATACAAAGATAACTATTTGTATTAGAAAGTTAAAACTTTACTTTTTGTGCTTCAGATTTGATTTAATTCTCAATTCACTATAAATGTGTATTATAATGAATTTACATTTATACATGAATTTACATTTATACATTTATAACAAACTGAGAATAAATAAAATGTTTGATAAAGGAGCAGATAGAACTACCTAGCCAACAAAATTTTATGTTTACTATAAATTATTGTGTTACATAATCTTACTTGGATGGAAAATTACTCAATTTTTTTGATGTAGAAGTTTCTGATTTTTGAGTAATATTTCAAAAAGTTATGCTGACATCAGCAAGTTGACAAAAATAAAATATAAGTTAAATTTAAGTCCATACATTCACAACATTTGAAGTTAAGAAATATTTGAGCTACAATATAAAAATTATGTTGAAATTGTATCTTGGAGTTTAATAGTTGGCCTTCCTTCATAAGGTTGCAATCTATGGTGTCATGGGACAACAAAATATAGAAATTATTTGAGAGATGTAGGCTTGGTTTTCTTTCAGGTTTCAAATGTTTTAAGTTGATCTTGTTACAGTGATGCTCAATTATAATACCTGCACTCTGGAAGCTGAAACAAGCAGTATGGGTATTTAAACACAGCCTGAGTTATATAATGATTATTATATCAGTCTCAGTTGTATGGTAAGATGTTGGTTCAAAAATCAGAATTTTCAAGTAAAATAGCGAAGAAAATTAAAATAAGACAAGACTTACATGCATACATATATTAATCCATAACAGAAAAAAATTCTATAAACGCAATATCTTAAACTGAATTAGAATTGTGTAATGTTATTACAATATAGTATACTTATTGAATTTATTCACTTATTTGAAATTTTGACTTTTATAAAGTATGTGACAGAAATAATTTTAGAGACAAAGGGTTTATTTTCTCTCAGATTTCAAATTTTTTTAAGGAATTTTGACTAGGAAAAACATGTGGAGGATTTGGTATAAAATTGTCACTAAAGTAGTAACAATAAGCACAGATCTAGACTAAAACCAGGGGTTAGTTAAAGCCTTAGAAACAATGACATATCTCACCCAGTCAGGTCAGATTTTAGAGGCAACACATCCCTGAAATTCAATGCCATGTCTGGCACAGCCATTTGACCCATGAACCTTTGGGGAACATTTCAGATTCAAACACAATATGCTGTGCAAAGAGAAACATAGTGTTTGGGATTGGGTTCTGACCATAGTTGCATGTGCCTGTTAGATGTTGAAAATTTAATTCTCTTGAGTCTAGAGAGCCCACCTCACATTTCCTCTTTAATTGAGGTATATCTTTACATAGCATTGGAGAAGCATTAATTACATTAAGGGAATGGTCACATTTTAATCTTATTGGAGAATATAGTTTAAGTACATTTCTTGTTTCCCTTGTATTCCCACAGTGCTCCCATTTACTCCTCCTATTTTTCCAAATTCATGATTTCTTTTTTTCACTAACTATTATTTCATGCATACATGCATATAAATATAAAATCATAAATATGACCTGTTCAATTACTTTGATGTTACTTGTATGTATGTTTTCCTGGCTGATTATATGGCACTGGACAAACAATTGATGTGTTCTTCTCAATGAAAACCACATCCCTGCTAACAGCTTTCCTTTTGCAATATAACTTAAAGTTGAGTTGGTAGGAAGGGTGAGAGTATGTGGAATGTCTTGGGGAAAGAGATGAATATTATCAAATAAACTTTAAATAAATTTAAAAATAAGATCAACATAATAAAGAAAACAAATACTTTAAAAAAGAAAAATCCCACAAAAGGCAAAAAATAAAGCATACAATAAAATATGTATCATTGATTATTCATATCATTATAAAATAACAAGACCTTAGAATACAGTATCTTATAGAATTTGTATTCTAAAGACAATAGGAAGACCCCCCCCAAGAATGCTAGTGACTGCTGTTCTAGATAGAGCTATGCTATGGTTTTGAGGTCTCCTAGGTCAGTTTGTTGGGAAATATTATTGTGCATTTTGGAAAAATTATTCACATGCTGATTTCTGTGCCTTCAGAAAGTTGCATGCAGACTGAAGTTGGTATAGTTATTCATATAGCTGTATCATATTTTGCAAACACTCTCCTTCTCATCTTCTAAATGGTTTTAATAAGTATCTGACAACCTAAAGCTAAGGCAGAAAAAAAGGTCAGAATTCTGGGTAGAGCAAGGAGAATTCTGAGACTAGTCAGGAGACATGAGGAAAACATACTGAAAAAGAGGTTAACTAAAGAGCCACATAGCAGAACTTTGCTGACTATAAATGGTTTAATTGAGTTACAAGTTAATTGGCAACAAGCCTACCTATAACACCTATGCATTCATAAATAAATATGTCTCCATGTCACTATTTTGGAGCTAACAGACCCAAGGAAAGCAATTTTATAGTTTTCCAAAATATTGTCTAAAATACCCATTTTATATATTGTAGAGCACAGTGTAGATATGATGACTGCTTACTTCAGAACAAGTTATCTGTCTAGAGATGGTAACTTTGGGCCCACAGTCCTCGATAACATTTATTTGGAGTCTCAGAGTAATGAGAATATATTATGCAGTCCTGCCTGTCACAAAAATCCTCTAGTAAAAGAAAATCTGGAATGACAGTAACTGTTCAGCAACCAATTTACCATAGGTGTTTAACTCATTGAAAGATGGTATGTTTCTACCAAAGGAAACCTCATGTAGAAGAGGAAAAGGAGGGAAAAAAGGAGACTGTCGAGTTGAGGTCCCCAGTATTTATGAAAGAATTTGTAGACTTTGTGGAAATCATAATGAACCAGAAAAGAAACATAAGTACATGAAGTTTAACCAAGCAGATGGTCTGATGCAAACTCCCACAATGCACTTGCCTGTTCCATGGAGCCAAAATTGAGGAAGCCAGGAACTGGATTATAAATATCCACAGAATAAATGAAAGAAAGAAATAGAGATAAAAATGAGGTCAGAGAACAGATAATGTTCTTTCTTCTCTGAGAGACCAAGAGAGATGATTCAAACATTTCTGAACTAACACAAAACTGAAGTAAATATTATATTAGTACATTTAATTTTGTGTTTATATTGTTTGCACTATTTTTGTTGTTGTTGTTGTTCAACACATAATGTTCTGAATGCTGAATAGAGATAAATAACTTCATTTTCAATATTTCATATCCTGATTTTGGATTCTGTAAATGTTTTACAAATGAAATCAAGCAATTAATACTCACAAAGGATACTAAGACTTAATTTTTCTTAAAGTTCATTCAAGAAGATAACTGTGATGCGCTTTACTATGGGTTTAATTCATATGTGAAAGTTCTAAACCCTAACTTAAAATTCCTTATTTAAAGATGGAATTATGGCAATATTAAGATTAAATGAAATCATTAGGATAGCACTCAATAAAATGTGATTTGTGTAATAATGAAAATGTGAAATTGGGAACACATACGAAAATTCAGATAACAGAATTCAGATATTACGCTTTTAATTAAGGAACATCAAACATCACCAAATTACCCTCAGAAATGTAGGGAGAGGCAAGAACATTTGCTGCTCCTTCAGAGGACCTAAACTCAGTTCCCAACATTCACATAGCTATTCTACCAGTAACTCCACATCCAGGGTATCTGATGCACTCCATTGGACACAGCAGGCACTAGGGGTACAAGTGGTACACATACATAGATCTCAGACAACACACACATGCGCACACATGTACACACATGCATGTCTGCACACACATGGAAATATACACTCATTGAAAATGAATAATTTTATATAAAAATATCCAGGATGGAAATAAACCTGTCAACATGGACTACAATCCTTCAAATCTATGAGTTTATAAACTTCTGCTGTTAAAGTCACAACTTGTGGTACTTCCTATAAATCTTTCCTAGACAACACACACAATTAGTAGTAGTCTTACTACTAAGACTATAGTATGCTTTTTCCAACTCTCAGGCCTATCAAACCAGTAAGAATGTCACTTTGAAGAGAAAAGTCTAGAGAAAACAGCAGCATTTTTACTTTGAACAATGTTTGATAAAAAAGCATCTGCATGCTAATCATTTCATATAATGTTGTGAAAAATAAAAATCACTTTGCATTTATTTAATTAATAATTCCACATAACCTTAGCTAACTGAGCTATTCAATATATTTTCTTTTTTTTATTCGATATATTTTTATTTACATTTCAAATGATTTCCCCTTTTCTAGACCCCCACTCCCCGAAAGTCCCATCAGCCCCCTTCCCCCCCCACGTTTTCCCACCCAACGCTTCCCACTTCCCTGTTCTCTTTGTGCCCTATACCGCTTCACTGAGTCTTTCCAGATCAAGGGTCCACTCCTCCATTCTTCTTGTACCTCATTTGATGTGTGGATTATGTTTTGGGTAATCCAGTTTTCTAGGTTAATATCCACTTTTTAGTGAGTGCATACCATGATTCATCTTTTGAGTCTGGGTTACCTCACTTAGTATGATGTTCGCCAGCTCCATCCATTTCCCTAAGAATTTCATGAATTCATTGTTTCTAATGGCTGAATAGTACTCCATTGTGTATATATACCAAATTTTTTGCATCCACTCTTCTGTTGAGGGATACCTGGGTTCTTTCCAGCTTCTGGCAATTATAAATAGGGCTGCTATAAACATTGTGGAACATGTATCCTTATTACATGCTGGGGAATCTTCTGGGTATATGCCCAGGAGTAGTATAGCAGGATCTTCTGGAAGTGAGGTGCCCATTAGTCATTAGGGAAATGCAAGTCAAAACAACCCTGAGATTTCACCTTGCACCAGTCAGAATGGCTAAGATTAAAAATTCAGGAGACAGAAGATGTTGGAAAGAATGTGGAGAAAGAGGAACACTCCTCCACTGCTGGTGGGGTTACAAAATGGTACAACCACTCTGGAAATAAGTCTGGCAGTTCCTCTGAGCTATTCAATATTAAACTATCAAAACAATACATGAATCCCAGTATACTGTTGAACTCTTGTGGTTTTGTCAATATTTCATAGAGGAACAAGCTTTAATTTTAACATCAGCATATAATTAGCTATTACTTTTTAGTTTCTTCCAAAATGAATAATGAATTTTCTTTTCAAGTATTATTATTGATACTTTGTATCCTTACATCTGTTCTCTAAGTTTCTTAGAGACCTGTTACTAAATTTCAATATGTAATGATTCTTTAGATTTTAATTGATGTATGATTGAAGAATTTCAGTTCATTCTTTATTCAGAACATGTTCTATGTGACTTCAATAATTTGAAATATGTTGAGAATTGTCCCTCTACTTGTTCTGTCTTCGAAAATGTTCCATAAAAGCTGGAAAAGAATATTGTCTTAGTTAAAATTTTAATGTTGTGTGGAGAGACAGAATGACCAAGCAAACATTATAGAGAAAAACATTTAATTGGGGTTGGCTTACAGTTTTAGAGATTCAGTGCATCATGGAAAGAAGCAGCAGTATGCAATCAGATAGGGAATGGGAGGAGCCTAAAGTTCTTCTTGATCCACACGCAGCAGAAAGGGACTATGTTCCAAAATGGGCAGGGGCTGAGCATAATGTCCTTAAAATCCTGTCTCTACAATGACACTCATATTCTAACTAAACCATACCTTCTAAATAGTGCTACTACCTATAGAAAAGCACTTAACCATAAGAATCTATTGGGACCATACCTATTCAAGGGAATACAGATATGTACATTAAAAGTTGAGTTAAAGACTATGTCACCAGCAAAATTCTCAATCAACATAGGTGAAGAAAGCAAGATATTCCTAGACAGAATCAAATTTAAACACTATCAAAGCAATTATTCATCATGATCAAGTAGGCTTCATCCCAGGGATGCAAAGATGGTTCAATATATGGAAATCCATCAATGCAATCCACTACATAAACAAACACAAAGAAAAAACATATGGTCATTTCAATAGATGCTGAAAAAGCATTTGACAAAATTCAGCATGGTTTCATGCTAAAAGTCTTGAAAAGAACCGGAATTCAAGACCCATGCCTTGAATAAGACCCATGCCTAAACATAGTTAAAGCAATATACAGTAAACCAGTAGCCAACATCAAACTAAATGGATAGAAACTTCAAGAATCCCACTAAAATCAGGGGCTAGACAAGGTGGCCCCCTCTCTCCTTATCTTTTTAATATTGTACTTGAGGTACTAGCCCGGTCAATTAGACAACATAAGGATGTCAAAGGAATACAAATTGGAAAGTAAGAAGTCAAGCTATCACTATTTGTAGATGATATGATAGTATGCTTAAGCAATCCAAAAAACCTCCACCAGAGAACTCCTACAGCTGATAAAAAACTTCAGCAAAGTGGCTGGTTATAAAATCAATTAAGCAAATCAGTAGCCTTCCTATACTCAAAGGATAAGCCAGCTGAGAAAGAAATTAGGGAAATGAAACCCTTCACAATAGCCACAAACAATATAACATGTCTTGATGCGACTCGAACAAAACAAGTGAAAGATCTGTATGTCAAAAACTTCAGGTCTCTGAAGAATGAAATCGAAGACCTCAGAAATTTGAAACATTTTCCATGCTCATGGAAACATATGGTCATTTCAATAGATGCTGAAAAAGCATTTGACAAAATTCAGCATGGTTTCATGCTAAAAGTCTTGAAAAGAACCGGAATTCAAGACCCATGCCTTGAATAAGACCCATGCCTAAACATAGTTAAAGCAATATACAGTATTGGCAGGATTAATATAGTAAAAATGGCCATCTTGCCAAAAGCAACCTAGAGATTCAATGCAATCCCCATCAAAATCCCAACTCAATTCTTCATAGGGTTAGAAAGAAAAATTCTCAAATTCATCTGGAATAACAAAAAAACCCAGAATAGCTAAAATTATTCTCAACAGTAAAAGAACTTCTGGGGGAATCAGAATCCTGAATCTCAAGCAGTACTACAGAGGAATAGGGTTAAAAACTGCATGGTATTGGTACAGTGACAAGCAGGTAGATCAATGGAATAGAATTGAAGACCCAGAAATGAACCCACACACCTATGGTAACTTGATCTTCAACAAAGGAGCTAAAACCATCCAGTGGAAAAAAGATAGCCTTTTCAATAAATGGTTCTGGTTCAACTGGAGGTCAGCATGCAAAAGAATACAAATAAATCCATTCTTATCTTCTTATACTAAGCACAACTCCAAATGGATCAAGGACCTCAACATAAAACAAGAACAACTGAACCTAATAGAAAAGAAACTGAGGAATAGCATTGAACCATGGCCACAGGGGGAAATTTCCTGAACAGAACACCAGTAGCTCTGGAAATCAGTCTGGCGGTTCCTCAGAAAACTGGGTATGTCACTTCCTGAGGACCCTGTTATACCACTCCTGGGCATATATCCAGAGGATTCTTCAGCATGCAATAAGGACACATGCTCCACTATGTTCATAGCAGCCCTATTTGTAGTAGCCAGAAGCTGTAATGAACCTAGATGTCCTTCAACGGAGGAATGGATACAAAAAAATGTGGTATATTTACACAATGGAATACTATTCAGCCATTAGAAACAATGAATTCATGAAATTCTTAGACAAATGGATGGAGCTGAAGAATATCATACTAAGTGAGGTAACACAGTCTCAAAAGATCAATCATGGTATCTACTCACTGAAAAGTGGATATTAGCCTAGAAACTTTGAATACCCAGGACATAATCCACAAATTAAATGATGTCCAAATAGAATGGAGGAGTGGTCCCTGGTTTTGGAAAGACTCAGTGCAAGAGTATAGGGGAATTCCAGAACAGGGAAGTAGGAAGGGGTGGGTGGAAGAATAGGGGGATGGAAGAGGGCTTATGGGACTTGCGGGGAGTGGGGACCCAGAAAAGGGGAAATCATTTGCAATGTAAATAAAAAATAAAATAAAATAAAATAAATCACATTTCACATTAGGTCACAAGTGATAAGCTACAGGATTCTTTTAAAAATATTATATATATATAATTCTTGATTGGTCTTTAGGAAGAATGTCCTGTGTGTGACAGCTTCTAAGACTAAAACAGGTGGAAATTTTATGCTTAATCCACACAAGGTAACAATGAGCAGAATTTCTCTAAATTGTGTGCTCACATATCCATCTTGTATTTTGCTAAAATCTGACTTTACCGTTTGCAGACATACTTATTCTCGACCAAAGGAAATACATTTTCATTGTTACAAGAAAATTACAAAAAGTAATTTTACCCAAAAAGGAAAAGAAATTAAATTAGAAATTCAAATATTAAATACAGGTGGGAAAACAGCTAGTGAATAAATTAAAACGTTTTCATAAAAAAAAAAAAGAATTGAGAAATGGGACCTCATAAAATTACAAATTTTCTATAAGGCAATGGACACTTTCAATCGGGCAAAATGGCAACCAACAAATTGGGAAATATCTTCACCAACCCTACATCTGAAAAATGGCTAATATCCAAAATATACAATGAACTCAAGAAGTTCCAGATTCCAGAGAGCCAAATAACCCTATTAAAAAATAGAGTACAGAGCTAAACAAAGAATTTTCAACTGAAGAACTTCAAATGGATGAGAAGCACCTTAAGAAATAATCAACATCATTAGTCATTAGGGACATGCAAATCAAAACAACCCTGAGATTTCACTTCACACTAGTCAGAATGGCTAAGATTAAAAACTCAGGAGACAGCAAGTGTTGGCGAGGATGTGGAGAAAGAGGAGCATTCCTCCACTGCTGGTGGGAATGCAAGCTGGTACAACCACTCTGGAAATCAGTTTTTTGTTTCCTCAGAAAACTGGGCATGACACTTCTGGAGGACCCTGTTATACCCCTCCTGGGCATACACCCAAACGATTTCCCAGCATGCAATAAGGATACATGCTCCACTATGTTCATAGAAGCCTTATTTATAATAGCCAGAAGCTGGAAAGAACTCACATGTCCCTCAGTGGAGGAATGGATACAGAAATTATGGTATATTTACACAATGGAATACTACTCAGAAATTAGAATCAATGAATTCGTGAAATTCTTAGGCAAATGGCTGGAACTGGAAAATATCATCTTAAGTGAGGTGACTCATTCACAAAAGAACACACATGGAGTGGAGACACTGAATAGAATGCAGACATGGATAAGATATTATCCCAGAAGCTCTGAATACCCAAGACACAACTCACATATCAAATGATTCCCAAGAAGATGGAAGGAGAGGGCCCTTGTCCTGGAAAGGCTTGATGCAGCATTGTAGAGGATTACCAGGACAGAGAAGTGGGAGGGGTTTGATTGGGCAATGGGCAGAGGGAAGAGGGCTTATGGGACTTATGGGGAGGGGGGAAGCAGGAAAGGGAAAATCATTTGAAATGTATACAAAGAATATAGAAAATTAAAAAAATAGTTAGGCAGTGGTGGCACACGCCTTTAATCCCAGTACATGGGAGGCAGAGGCAGGCAGATTTCTGAGTTCGAGGCCAGCCTTGTCTTCAGAGTGAGTTCTAGGGCAGCTAGGGCTATATAGATATATAGAGAAACCCTGTCTTGAAAAAACAAACAAAAAAAAAATCAAGGAGGTTAAGTATACCCAAGAAAACACAGGAAATACATAATTGTCTACCAGGAAAAATAAAATAAGTAAAACACAGACACTAACTAACACACACATACATACACACCACTAACATCAAATAAACATTATTTACTTATTACAGATCATTAGCATCACAACATCAAAGGATTCAATTCTCCAATAAAAAGACACAGGCTTTCAAATTGGATATGTAAACAGGATCTATCATTTTGGTACATATAAGTAGCACACTTTGGCAACAAAATAACAGTACCTTAGAGTAAATGGCTTTAGAGAAGAATACCTTAGAGAAAAAAATTTCCAACTAAATAGACACAAGATATGTATACATATTAAAATTAGCCATTATAATATATAATAAAAGAGACTCTAAAAAAAATTATTCAAAAGACATGTTGAATGATACTTCATACTCATAAAAGGAAAAACCAACAAAGATTATGTATTAGTTCTGAGCATCTATCCCCAAAATTGCAAGGACACACTTATTCAAAAAAGAAACGTTACTGAAGTTTATATCACACATTGATCCTCAGCCAATAATGACACCTGATTATTAATGGACAGGTCATCAAGACAGAAACTACACAGAAAAAATAAAGTTATGGAAGAAATAATAAAAGAAATT